>NC_083622.1:28864300-29079300 GCF_963584025.1 Labrus mixtus
AGAGGCAGTGGCAAATGAGAAGATAAAAGAAGACTCTGTTTTGAGCCCGTTATCACATTTGATTGTATGAATAAGAAACTTTCAATTCAATCAATTAAACATTTCAATGTATACATTTAAGATTATAACCAATATGTGATCGATAAAGACATCGACTCTTTATCGACCATCAACAGGTCAGTGAATAATTCATCAACTTAAATTACTTAGTTCAAAGCTTTATGTTCTGAAACATAATTCTCTAACTGTTATGCTGCAGAGGTTTTTTTTAATGATGCTGCGAGAGATTTAACTCAGAACTACACCTCCACAGAACTCATCTAAACACTTTAATTTTTACACTTAATTCAGTGAACATTCACAAATCCTTTTCAGCTTCAGCCTAAACAGGGAATTGAAAATGTATAAAGATTGGTCTAAAAGATCATTATCATGTGTCCTCTGTTTCTTGGTCAGCGGAGGTAATCGTCTGAAAAGGGTTTATGTGATCAAGGATACTCACATCGGGCTTTAGAAGAGAATAAATAGTAGCCTGGAAACAGGTTGGTGTGATGGTTGGCCTATTGGTGAAGATTGGATGAAATTCAAGGCTGTGAGTCAAACTCTCAATCAAACTCTTTTTCCCAGTGTTCCCACTAATGAACGGCACTAATTGATTAAAAACGCTGGTGGGAGGGGATGAGCGAGCAGGGTGTTATAGTGTGAGAGAGTGAAGGGGTTTGAACACAAACAGCGCCTGGACAGAGTCAGACTTATGTGGGGGCCCACAGTGGAGAGGCTTGAGTATTGTACATGGAGCAAGGATATTATACAGAGTACAGTGAATGCAGGGGTGAAGACACAAAAAGAGACAGACAGCTTCAACCCCCTGAAGCTGCTGACCTGCTGAGAAGAAAAACTTTGTGGAGTTAATTACTAAAAGTTCTATGGGTTGAATCATGGTGTGCAGTTGTGGACTATTATAAGAGTAATAAATGTTTTATATAAATTATGAGCAAATATTTGATCTAAATCACAGCAGCCTTTTCTTCTTTTTGTCTAAAACTGATTTCACACAAGGTAATAAATATATCAGCACCTCTAAGAAAGTCAATTCATCACATTATATTAAAGTGCATCGAACCACATGCCTTTTTTCCCTTGGAATTTTTTCTTACGAACAAGCTAGCATTGGTATGCAATCACTGAACTCTTCAGTGGGAAGAGTGAGGTCAGCGTGGATAAATCTCATTTTGTCACTTGTATCTGATATCCTATTTGATTCAGTCTAATATGATCCAAAGCTTTCGGCCAGCAGGTCAACAAAGATCAACCAGCAAATCGAAAGCTTCTATCGGTTGCTCGGCTCTATCTTTACCATCAGAAGCATCTGACTCCCACTCAACCCTGCTAATAGAAAAACCTCAATATATCTGCTCTGCTTTGGGCAGTTGTTTTCTGGGAGGGGAAGGCCACATTTTTAGAGATGGAGTCAAAGCTTCCACTTAAACCTGTTGAAACCTCACAGAAAAGCGCTTGAAATGGGATAGCAGTTTTCAGTATGGAATACCAGCACATTCAATATCTGTCTAACCTTTTGCTCTGCCACTTTAAGAAATGTAAAGGTGTACATGAGTCATACAAAATAGGATTCCTTCCTGCTCAAACCAACCATGAAAGGCATCCAGACATGCAATTGTGCCAGCACTCAGGTTTAAGTTTGGGAGCTCTCAGGGGCCCCCTATTGGACTGGGCCCAGGAGCGGTCCCCTGCCTCGCCCACTGAGAAGCATTGCATCTGCGGACATGTGCCTGTAATGTCAACTTTACAATATGTTCACAGTTTTAGCATTGGTGTTATGCACATGACACATTTTCAGTAACAGAAACTGAGGCTTAATTATAAAATGAGGTCAAAAAGGATCAATAAACAACAGGTCCTTGGTAGGCTCTTTGTTTTTTACATTTTATTGTGTGTTGTATAACCAAAAAGAAATGTTCATCATGAGTCTGCACTGTCTCCGCTTTTAGTTGCCCTGATAGTTTAAATGTAAGCATGGTGCAACAAAAGGTGATGATGATGCAGGAAGAAGAAGATAAATGTGATATGTCATACATTTTACTGCATCTTGTTCAGGTTTTGCTAAAGTTAGCCATGAAATACATTCAGAAATCATCCTATCTAATCACTGTTCTTCAAAGGTTATCAAACAGGATTAAAGCCATGGAATTGGATCAAATCTTTAAAATGGATTGTTCAAAAGAAAAAGGATTACATAATTGGTCAGGTTATAATCCTGTTTTTTATCCGGACATTTTTTCCAGATTTATGTTTTTTGGTTTTTTTTAAGAGTAAGATTAAGAGGACCTAATTAAGAGATGGATGATCCTGATCCCAAAAGAGGAGACTGAATTACAGAGAACAAATGTAAGAAAACTATGAAATTGCTCCAATAATACAACAAATTGATATCTTAAGACAATTGTATTTGTATTTTTCACTATAATGTTGTAATGCTTCAGGGACAAAGAAGGTACACAGAAAGGTTGTAAAAAAAAAAAAAAAGGATTTTGTAGAATTAAAATAATATTTTGCCAATAACACCAATATCAAACATTACATATTTATTTGAAATAACTATGATGATCTTTCCGTTTGTGTGGATTTTGGCGCCCACTATGGACAAATGATGTACTCTGAAGTCCCCCTTAAAGCACTGTTCATCTGGATTTGGTTATCCCCAAAAGTTCTGTATCTGGATCAAGTCGTTCAAATCCAGTGTTTCATAGAAAAACTTATTAGAGTTAAATGGATAACTTGATCCTTGTTCTGGATTAAACCTTTTTAAATCTTGAGCAGACGATGTGTTAATCCTCTGGTTTCAGTGTAAAACAGGACTTCTAGAGTACTGTGCAAACCTTAGCTAGCTGCTGGTGATCGAGACTTATGTAGCTAAAGCCATAGACTGTAAATATTAAACCATTATTGTTCACCACATGGCATTGAAGTGGTATCCTCTAGAGCTGACAAATAATGCCATTGAAGTTCCAATAAATACTATTGCTTTCATGGATGACCACTTGAGACAACCTTGAAGAGTCAAATCCAAAAGAACTTTGTGTTAAAATGTCCAAGATTATAGCAGATACTATGTATTGAGACATTTACAAACATCCAGGATATTTGAAAGTTGACAGCAAGAAAGCTTCATTCTACTGAAGGGGCTCCTCACCTTATCTCCCTTGTAGTGTGATATTTTTCTTCTAATCGACTGCAAGCATCTTTTTGAGATTTTATGTTGCTGCTGCTGTTTTTGATTGCTTCCACAGACTTTGGACAAACTTTACAGCACAAAGTAACGTGGTAGAAGTTGGAGGCTGCAAAATCGAATCTATTCCAGACACTGGGAGCCTTTTTTGGAACAAACACCTTTCATTATCGCTGCTGCCATCATATTGAAACCATACATGACTTTTAATAAGCCTTCATGTAGTTGAACTCACAAATAAAAAAGGAAAGAGTCATTTTTACCTTCTGCTGTTAACCAATAACTAAACTACTTCAATGCTTTACCATTAAAAAAAAAAAAAAACAGGTAATGACTTATTGATTATTTTTTAAATAACATGCCTGACAACCCATTACACTGGAATGTAGTACTTGATCCAGAGTGAAAGTTTCAAATAGTTTGACATGCTGAAACTTTTGCCTCAATTGTCCTTAACACTGTTGCCTTTCATGTTATTTAATAATTTGCTTCAGCTTTGCCCATTCTCTCTTTCATTCAATTCACATAACCATTTCATATCTAGAAAACAGATGAAATAGGTCGTTTTTTTAACATTCCTTTGAAAGAATATGTTGTACCTCAACCCAGGATGAACCAGTAATATGAGTTAGCACATATAGAGGACACACAGTGTATAGAGAATATTCAAAAAGCCTTTACACCATGAAAGGAAAATATTGTATGTATATATATATATATATATATATATATATGTCTGTGGGGCTCCTGCTATATGTATTTTTGAGTGTTTTTCCAGTTTCACCACCATGACAAGACGATGAAAAGAAGTGGCAGGGACCGAAGAGATTGAATACAGAGACAAAAGACGGGCGAATTCTTCAAAACTTTCACAAGTCGTTTAACGTATTATATGGTTTTTTCCTTTATTTCACATAGAAAGGAGAAGGTCATTCCCCAGCAGCAGATTAAAAGTCTTGGGATGTTTGTTCTTTATTTTCCCTTTGCTTTCATTCTATTTTGTGCAGGAGAAAGCAAAGTATGTTTTATGGTGGAAAGAACATTTGCTATAGGAGACATAAAATACAAAGTCGAATGTTGTAACAAAGGAAATGTCAACCAAATAATGATCAACCAGAGTGAGGTCTGCCATACTGGGGCCTCAATTGCTTTACATTTTTGTTTGAGGCTGGTTAATGAGTACCATTACCCTGTGATGTCTTAAATACACTATGGACGCAGTTGCTCTGGTGTGAAGTTGAAGATGTTAAACTGGTTGGCATTAATGCAGTAAGTGTCAGAATACCAAGCATACTAGACAAAAAAAAATCAAACAGGAAGTGGCAGCTTTTATTTTTCCCAGTGAAATTCATGCATTGATAACGAAACATAAGAACTTTAAAAATAAAAATAAAAATAAAAATAAAAAAGCATAGGCAGAAAATCCTTGAAACATGAGGGAATTTCAATATTCACATGTATGATTGTTTAAATTCCTTCTCTGGAATTTTCCTTGAGGGCTGAGTACTTTTTTTAATAGAAGCAAAAATTAACTATTTTGATCTTTTCATTTACCATTTTAATGGACCGGTTTGAACAAGCTGCAGTTAAACAGCACTTTATTAGAAAAAAATATATATATATTTCTTATCCACTGGATGACTGCACTCCCGCTGGTTTGGTCATAAACAATGTGTTACACTTTCCATCTCTCACTCAGAATGTAGTTTTACCTGTAAATGGGACTTTACTCAACCACCGCATTAAAGTAGAAATATGAATTTCTTGGATGTCTCTCCATAAAGACGCATGCTCCCCTCCATTAAAAGGATAATAGGTCTAATTGAAATACAAATACACGTATGAAGGCAGCTAAACGTTTCACTTAAAAACAGATTACAATTTAAATGTAGGCCTGTGGTGAGCTTTTAAAAATTCTAAACATGCAAAAAACATATCACGTTTTTAAAATATTAATTTTGTGCAGAACAGAAAATTCTCAATATACCGTAATGATTTCATTTATTATATGAAAGAAGAACATTATTATTATTATTATTATTGTGGTTGTTGTTGTTGTTGTTGTTGTTTTTGTTTTTGTTTTTGTTGTTGTTGTTGTTGAAGAAGAGGCTGGCGGGATTGTTCAGTTACATCTTTGCATCTACTCATCAGGTGCGCTCTATTTCTCCAGATGGATACAGGCCTGACTGATGGGAGCATCGATTCAGAGTTCTTCCTCCGGTTCAACAAGGGGACTTATTAAAGATCACTCTTACTCAAGTATTATCTCTTTAACTTAGATTTGTGCCATACGAATTAAAACACCAAACCTAATAAACAGAACCACTTTAGTTGGGTTAAGAGAGGATATTGTGTATGATTCCATTTTGAACAACACAGATCAAACAGAAAAACTCAAACAACTTGTTTCATACTTTAAATTAAATTTATTCAAAAACAACGACTTAAATGACAGGAGTAAAATAATGTGCTCATAGACGGTATCACTTATAAACAAACGTATACAACACTTCTCGACTGAAATGTGAAATATCATACTTTACACTTCTGTACATAGACTATAACTGCAATCAACCCATTTTCGGTCACTAGAAAAATTCCTTAAATAAAGTGGGCGCTGCCGCTGGCTGCTTCTTTAAGAACAGCGCGCCTCCGCAAGAAAGTGCAAATTGAAGTCGGCTAGTAAATGGATGAGGCGCGGGGAATCCGAGAACGATCTGTTTGGCTGCATTGAAGTTCCCATTGCTGTTTTAAAGTGCAACTGACAGTTGAAAGGGAGGAAAGGGAATGTTGTGATTTTTTTTTGCCCGTTTTATTCACAATAAAGATTTTTCTTTTTAAGAATTTGATCTTGTTTTCTCAGCTCATAATTTTCCAAATATGTATGCCTATCCATATTCAGTCTGATGGAATATAGTGCTCTATTTTAATTGGGCCTTTTATTTAAGAAGCGTATGTGAAACATTAGACATTTAACAAAACGGTGACCCTTCTTACACTGTAGAAAAATATATTTATATTTAACTAAAGGGTCATATGGTCTCGTGTTCAGTCAAGACGGGTTTTCTGATCCTGAATCATTGTTCCTGTTTTTTGTGCAGTTAGCCTATTTTAATGGTAGTGTAGAACTGTCCGGACTTTTAGAAATATCCGAATACGTTTCGTGGTTGAAACAAATCAAAAAAAGCACCACTAGTTGCTTTTTGGTTTTTTTTAGCACTTTTTAAAAAACGTGTCAAAACTCAGACTTTACAGATTCCCTTTAAGGAAACATTGTTTAAGTTTTTGAGAGATATATAATTCCTCTTCCGACCACCAGCGAATTATAAACATTTTTGGACATTTCGTGTGATGTGGTAGAGACATAGATCATTGTCTAAAATTAACAAAATAGAAGCTTGAATGCCGTGTATTGTACATAACTGTAAGTCAATAAAACGTGTGTTTGTATCAGTCATTGTTTTTGCTCGACTCTTGGTCACTCTGGTCGTCGGTGAAGCACACGTCCACATCACTGTCATTGTCGCTCTTGTGTTCTGCGTCCTCGAACAGGCCTCCCGTTTTGTCCTCTAGTTTCTTGACGGTCTGCCCGGGATGCCGGGACTTGACGTGCCTCTCCAGGTCCCGCCTCCGCACCAGCACCTTTCCACAGAAGTCGCACCTGTAGGGTGTGTTTCCCTCCGCGTGGAGCCGGATGTGTTTGTTCAGGTTGCTGGGGTCCCCGAACGGCCTGAAGCACACTTTGCATTTGAGAGGCTTATACCCTGTGTGAGTCCTCATGTGGATTTTCAGGCCGTATTTCCTGGAGTACAGCTTGCCGCAGTACAGACACAGGTGTCCCTTTTTGGGCTTTCCGGACCCTGCGTTGGTGGCGCTCCCGGCGGGCATGGAGTCCAGCCTGGTTCGGTTCTTCTCAGCTGCGATCTCAGACAGCTGTTGCGTGTGCATGGCGATCTCTCGGTCGATGTTGGTGATAGAGCCCAGGTCTTGGCTTAGTGGGGGTGCACCGAAGTAGGACATAGACTCGGGGTATTTGAGCAAATTGCTGAAGTGGAATTTCAGCGGGTAATAAGGGGAGCTGTACAGAAGCTCCCCGTTGTAAACAGTGAAGGGCATGAGCGGGATGTTACAGTCTCCTCCATATGTCTTTACACCGTCGAAGTGAGGCAGAGAGAACCTCTCAAAGTGGATTCCAGGGGGCATCTGGGGGTAGCGGGAGGGGGACAGGCCGGAGTGCATCCTGCTCTCCACGTGCTTAAAAGCTGAAGTCTCCTCCATGTGAGGCAACAACGGAAAACTTCGGATATTGTTTGTGCATGGCACCATTGGAGATGCGGAGTCCATAATTGCAGGTGCGCACTTAGAAGGGTGGTTCCCCCCTCCGTTGAGAGTCTCGCCTACATTGCGGATTGGTTTCATGTTTCCAATGAGTTTGTTGAAACCCAGGCCGCTCAGCTTCACGTCATCCCTTGGCGCATCTGTGCTCTGGACTTTGGACACTCCCGTGGGTTTGAAGGCAGAGCGCACGCCCGGGTGGAAGCCCATGCTGCTCAGCACTGAAGATGTGGCCCCGAGTCCGAGGATATGTCCTTGGTGTCTGGCTGAGGTGACGCTCATGTCGAGCGCCCTGTCCTGCTCCTCTGAGCTGCTTTTCTTTGACAGTCCCACCTTATTTAGAAAAGGGGAGGAGGCCACTGCCCGCCTGCCAGAGTCTGAGATGGAAGTGTTACTGTGACCGCTCCTCGGAGAGATGGAGGTGTTGGGGATGTCTCCTGACTTTGGTGACCTGCTGAAGGTCTCCGTGCCTCTGGCCTGCTCGCTGTTCACAAACCCCCGCCCGTTGCTCAGGGCGCAGTGAAAGTGTACGTGCGCCTTGAGTGTGTTCGGGTATTTGAATATTCTCCAGCAGTACCAGCAGATGTAACGCTCCTCACCTGTAGAAACAAGAACAAAAAATACAATTATGAACAGGTGGATTCGGATCATTAAGTCACACAACACAAGGTGAAGCCAGATAATGACGACACCATGACGTGCGTAAAACACTAGGTCCGTGCGTACATTTTTGTTAAAAGTACTACATTACAAACTGTAGTACAGCGATACCTACAAGTGCCCCCTTTCCAACAATCACACACGAAACGCCGTCAATAAATAAAGATTAATGTGAGCAGATTTTGAATTAAAATTGTATTTAAAAATTTGGGATTGTCAAATAAATAAATAGTAGCATAGAATCGATTTCCCCTTTCATTGCTCCCAGAGAACAAGCTTGTCATCAGTCGCTCTAAAATGTTATCAACTGAAATTAAGATTAAGGCCTAATGTATACGATCCGGTGTCTGAAATGTGGTGCCAAATGGAAATAAACACGAGAGGCCATTTGAAATGACCCCCAGTAGAGCACTCGGAGGTTAATATAGATGTAATGATTTTGTAATCCTTATAGGGGCCATTGTTTATGATCGCCATCAAAAGAGCAAACGCCCTGCCCAATCTGGCTCACAGAAAATGATACTTTGAATGCGGGACTTCCTCTCTCTGCGCTCTTTCCCGTGGAAGTGACAGCAGCTGTTGCTTGAAATCGCAAGTCTGCAGAAACAATGGTGAAGGCCCATCTGTTGACGCCTCATAATGGGAGCGAGCGTATGTCCAGGAGTGCACACGGTGTGTTGGGCCAGAGCATCAGGGCAATATACACCCCACATAAAAGTTAGCATTCATTAGTCCACAATACCTTGACGCACCCACCTAATTTACCGTGAAGCACTTGTTTTTGAATTTATTTGCTTTTGAATACATGAATATTAATGACGCGATGACATTTGTTAACCTCCGTCTCGCAACTGAATCACCAGCCACTTCTTCTTCCACGGTCGTCGAGACACGTTTAGTACTGCTTTTATTTGCTTTTTTTAATTCCCTGTGTCAAGCACCGTTATTAATTTATCACATGTATTTTTTTCACTATGCAAGTGTGATATCATTTCACGCTGCGTCACTTTGCTTCTATATTTATTCAATTAGTGAAGAGGCCCCTCCAGATTCAAAAGAGTTTATAATCCAAAATCATCGTCAGCCGATGAGTTTCCCTCTAAAGTATCTTCTGAGGATTATCTTTTCTCCTTTTATTAAACGGATTAGTTCTGTTGAGCTGGTGTTTAACAAAGATTAGACAATAATCCTTCAACCCAAGCGCCATATTATCACTACCAACCCAAACAAACGGATTTAAAGCCCAAACACAGGCTGCTGATAAAACCAAATACATGAGAACGATAGGGAAAAAAGTATCTGTTATGACCTGGCTAATGTGGCAGGCCTGACACTATCCTATCCAGTCAATTAAGAGAATTTGCCTGCTTTTCACCCCATATCCAATCTATCTCGCATTTCCTAAAAGGCATATTAACTCAAATAAATGAATTCTCGTTTCTTCGTTAAAAATGGATAAATTACAAATTTCAGATTGTCTGCCTGAGGTAAAAACAACATCTTATCGATTTCCATCTGAGCGCTAAAGGAGAAACATCAAGAGTATTGTCAGTCATTTAACTGTTATCTGATGGCTCCTCAACATGTCGATGATGTGTCAGAGTGAGTCTGCCAACTAAATCAACTCTCAATCTTTAAAAGTAAATAAAACAACATCAGACATCGGAAATGTTTCTCTAAGCGTTTATTATTATTATTATTATTATTATTATTGTGAAATTTCATTTGTTTTATTTCCAGCCATGAGCCGCTTGGTTAAACTTTTGCTATCTAATAATAACTGTTATCCGCAGTCTTAGTTACCTTTCTCGTCGTGCGTGGGTGTGGCCGTTGTCGGGATGTCGTACCACTGGGCCAGAGCATTGGAGTACCAAACACTGAGCTCCTCTCCGGCGGGGATTTCTTTCAGTACGCGATAGAAAATCTTTTAACAAGAAAAGAGAAGAGGCTTCAATTTAGTTACATAGGGAAAAAACGACAAAGGCTTTAAATTATATTGTAATAAAAAAAAATTTTTAAATCACCTGTCCGCCAGGTAGGTCTGACACTGCCTCGAGGTTCTGCTCCTGACTGTTCCTGGCTGCGCGGATGAATCCGATCCAGTCTGGCACGGGACAGCCCGATTCGTCCACGAACTCTCCCCTTACTAAGCGAACCTAAGTAGGAAAAAATGTCACAATGAGTACAAGTTTTAAAAAACTGTTTAAAAGAAATTACGGATATCAGGTCCATCGAAATAAGAGCTCCATGTCGCAGTTAATAAACTAAAATTGGTCATACGCTCCAGAAACACATTTAGCCTGTTTAAAAATGTCCTTTCCTCCAAAAAGTAATTATATTTGCAGTTTTTCTTTTTCAATCTTTTTTTTTTTTTAGCGAATTGTGTCAATAATATTGTCGCCAAAGCTTGCCTGCTCTACCTGGAGGTGTTGCGGCCACGCATGACCATAACGCGCTTAATGCGTCTTTATCCGCTCCGCTGATGATTTACTAAAGAGAATGACACTCGGGCCTAATTGAGTTGATATGGGAAACGAATTTGAGGAGTGTCAGAGCGTTTCTAAACTGTTCAAGGACATTAAAGATCGAAGCGCGACATTTGACACAGAGAGTGCACCTGATGATCGCCGGCAGCCCGGGGCCACGCATTTAGACGCATCAATCACAGCCCCTGACAGCTTCAACAATAACAGGGTGCGGTTATAGATGCTTTCATATATTTATGTTTGATGAATGAAATGAATGATTCATCGCTAGACTTTTTTTAAAGTTTCTTCTTCCCTTTTTAATTGTTCTAATGTTTTTATTTCCCAATCCTTCCGCTCACTGCCTTTAATCTAAAAACACACGTTTTGATCAACCAAGACCATTAACATAAATTCAGCTTCTTTAATTTTTTTTTTTTTTTTTTAATTAGGCCTAATATTTAGTTGTTAATATTGTATTTTTTTTCAATTGCTCCAGGCTGTGATCTGCGGCCTCAGTGGCATCTTTCTGTGGCCGGATTACATTAAAATTAAACGGCTCATCGGGATAACAGGCCCGTCAGGCAATGAAATGTGAGGCGGCTGAGGGCATGAAATCCCACACAGCGGAGCCGGGCCGCCCATTAGGCCGGTTAAGTAGAAGCACAGACTGACAAGTCGGCCACTAATGGAGCTCAATTATTTCCAACCTGACAGGCCAAACCAATTAATAAGTGAAGGCCCGATGGAGTTTGACAGTGTGGCGTTAAAATACAAACCGAGCCCTCTCGTTTTTCATGTACAGTAATACATGATGATACTACATTGATTGAAGGTATTACGGTTTTTTTTCTCCAAAAAAAGAAATATAAAAAAAAACGTATAAAAATTGAAAGTTCTTTTGCCTGATTAAATTAATAATAACTAAATTGGAAACAAAACCTGGGCCTACGTTGTAATACAATCTAAGTTTTATTTGATTGATGACATGTTCCTCATTAACAAAAGATAATAAATATTCCAAAGGCTGTTGCAAATCAGACACATTGTTGTGCTGTATGTAAAGAACAAATAACGTGCCGTTAGACCTATACAATGAAAATAAAAGTAGTTTTTGAAAAGTTTTAATGTTTTAGCTTACCTTCTTCTTGGGTCCTACTTCCTTTCGGTCTGACACGTACTTCCCGAGTTTGAAGATGCCCGGTACCGGTCCTATCCGAAGCCCGGCCGGGATGCTGCAGTCCGCGAACACACTGACTGTGGTGGACGCCCGGGTGGGTTGCATGGCGTGGGGTGAGATCAGAACCATGAAGACTGATGGAAACCGATTGGAAGAGTGCAGGGAAGAGGGAAGAGGATGAGGAGGAGATGATGAGGACTGGCCGATATCCGCCCTCAAATTGACACGGTGGCGTTATGCACTCCGGCTTTTCTAGTGATGGTGTAGGCAAGGTAGTGCCCCCCCCCCCCCCCCCCCCCCTCCCCCCTCCCTCAACGCCCCCCACCCATCCCGACCTCTCCAACTCAGGATGCAAGTGTGTGAGTGTTTGTGGGAAGAGGAGGGGGGGGGGGGGGGGTTTGTGTGTGTGTGTGTGTGTGGGGGGGGGGGGGGGGGCAGAGAGGTGATGCTGTGCTGTAAGGTACTTTAGAGGGGAAGGGGGGGGGGGGGGGCGGTGTGAGTTTGCAGCAGCGTGTGCGTGTGTGTTTGTGTAAGTGAGTGTGAGAGAGTTGGGCTCTCCCAGCAGCTGTGAGGAGAGGGGAAACGGGCCTGCCTGGTCACATGGAGACTTTCCCTCACCCCGCCGCATAATGAATTGCTCCAAAACGGTCAAGAGACACAAAGGGCCAGGCGACCTTCCCATCCCCAAAATCCAATTTGTCAAGGGCAGAGAAAAGAGGGAGCCGAATCAAAGGTCCAGAGCGACCATTAATCCTCAGCATGTGGCTTTGTCCTCCAGACAGTTCCGATATTTTAACTGACAAATACACTGTATAATTTATCCATAAATCCTCACCCTTTCCTATTCTTCCCTTTCAAGCCAGGTTTTGGAAATCAGTGGCTACTTTAAATCTACTTGGCTGGCATTCTTTGGCTTTTATACACTTCAAAGCGCTTTATTCCCCATCATCCTTTGTGTCCTAAGTGCAACAAAGGGAGCAGGAAAGTTTAGAGGACTTGTTAACTTCTATTGAATCTCGGCGTGTGCCGGGTGGAGATCAGGCAGGTACTGAAGAGGGAGAACCACCAGCAGGAAGAGGGAGAGAGACAGACCGAGGGGGGGAAAGAAAACCATCACCATCTTTCCAACGCACTTGTGGTTTTCTTGTCATGTCTTCCTCTTTAAATAAAAAAATTTTCCCCACCTATGCTCAATTCAGCTATAACGTGAAGAACTCTGTTCGTTGAAAAAGTACAATCACTACAAAAAATAAGGCTAGAATGGAAATAACTAATACCACGTGCAGCAACCATTAATAAATAAATGAACCTTTAGGAATATCAATGAAATAGGCTAGCTACATCATAAGGCAGTACAGAAAGATCATCAATATTTAGGGGAGAAAAAAAGTTAAATTATTTTTTTATTGTTGCAATTTAAAACCCAAAGTTTGAATGTGATGAATGCGTAAAATAAAACGTAACAGTGACATAATTATTGGCTAGGTGATTGATTGATTGATTTATCAGAATGAAATAATAAAAAGGATGTCGTTGCTGTCCTGGGAAAACCATGTACCTCTGCAAAATGTCTGAAGCAGCCCTGAATCCAGCATAGTGGCCTGCACTTTAGACAAACAAATGGTTTTGGAATGGTTACGGTTTGGAAGTTGGAATATTTTTTTCCGGAGAATCATTTCATCATTTCATCATTTCATCATTTCATCATTTATTCAAATGCTCAAACTCCAATTCTGAGTAACAAACTGCAAAATAATGAAACAACAGTTTGTTAAATATTCTGTGTGGTCCCATTGTCATTATATATAGAACTATATCAAATATACTATGTCAGGCTATGACCCTGACACAAGGGTCCTTAAATTGTGGATTTCTATGCTGATTGAAAGCTTTAGGCCTACTTGTAATAAAAGTAAACTGTTGTGAAATGTAATGAGGTTTAGGAAATGTAAGAGGTAAATGATTTCAACGTGCGTCTGTGTGCAGCAGCTTGTTTAAATAGGTCGTTGGAGCATTTTTACATGCTCTG
This sequence comes from Labrus mixtus, assembly GCF_963584025.1. Lineage (NCBI taxonomy): Eukaryota > Metazoa > Chordata > Actinopteri > Labriformes > Labridae > Labrus > Labrus mixtus. The sequence continues at coordinate 28,878,217 of NC_083622.1, forward strand.
CTGATGAGCCTCAGCAGAAAAGAAGAACAAGAACCTGTGGGCGATCAACTCAGACCATGACCATGCTGACCTCTGACCTCTCCACAGTGGTCTCTGAATCACGGTAAGTACAAGTCATGTCTGAAAAGCTCCTAGACTGGACTTAAGGCCATTAAAACACCATATTAAAGGACACAATGTCAAGAAGTGAAATGTTTCATACCTGCATGCGGTATAGATCTAGCCTATGTAACCATCAAATGTTTAAAATTGATAACCACCCCTCTCCCTGTCTCTCTATTCAATTCAAAACGGGCTCTTTCACTCGCTCGCGGTATCTCTCTCTCTCTCTCTCTCTCGCTGTATGTCTGTCTCTCTCCCCATCTCCCCCCTCTCTCTCTCTCTCTCTTTCTCTCACTCTCGCTCCTCTCTTGCTTTCTCCTCCCTGCGCTTCTCCTCAGCTGAGCGACACGCGAACAATCTAATCAATAGGCGCAATGTTTGCGCCTGGCTGTGCGGAGGGTTATTTATTAACGTCTCGCCATTTGCGACCGGTTCCCATCCACTCCAGCGATGCTCTAAAGCCTCGAACTCCTCCACAGTTAAATTAATTATTTTCCATGGAGAGAGGAGGGAGCACCAAACGGAGAAGACGTTTCCTTTATTTTTGCGGAGAAGTCGCTGCGGTGAGTCCGCGCTCCGCTGTGCGTTCTGACGCAGTCAAAAGACTTCGTGTCAAAGTGAAAACAGGGCTCAAGGCAAATGGGATAGAGAATTGAATTAAATTGAATGGCCTGACCGGCGGTTTTGTTCCTCCTCCCCTTTTCACAGAAAAAGACACATTAATTACATCTTCTATTCTTTATTCTAGGACAATATTGCAAAGTCGATCAGCAGCATTCTACAAGTGCGCTTCTTCTGAATCCTCTCCGCTTCAATCAACGCTTCTCTTTACTGAACTTAAATAACGACCTGAGAAGAATCGGCGCTGTGAGAGGAGGGAGAAGTTTTTATGGGCGGCCATGCCTGGCTCTTGTCAGCCTTTCTTGGGTTTTAACTGTCTAAACGGTGGGGCTCTGATTTAACTGGTTGGCCATTAATGATCCATGAATATAGAGGAACAACCTGCCTGCAAAGCAACGCGGTAAATACTGAGAGCAATGCCCCACCAGGGATCTCCATTCATACTCCCTGACTATACTTCAGGGGTGCCAAGGGTTCACCACCACCTCTCCTGAGCTGGTTTCAAAGGCCTACCATTAAGACCCCTCAGAGCTCAGAAGAAAACACATTTTTTATGTCGACCCATAAACTTTGTTTGGCTCTATTCAGCAGAGCCCAATCATTGTCCCACTTAGCAATGTGGCCTATTTCTCACAGATTCCCACGTCTAAGAAGTGACTTTGTCCATTTATTTCTCCACATGTAAACCCACACCTTTGGCACCTCTCACATTTATTTAGTCACACTTGTTTTTGTTAAAAAGGGAATGTTAAATCCTCGTACGTTTGGGTTTCTGGACAGGATAGACTCTGTTCAGTTGAAGAATCAGAACTTCTTTATATTCCTTTCAGATCTGATCCCGCTGTCGAGGAAAAAGAGAACAACTTTGGACAGGCCTGTTTATCTTACTCCTAGCCATTCTTGTTTTCATTTAAAAGCTCCGCCGGTCATTTTGAAGGTGTTATTCTTTCTTTGCAACCTGGGGAACGTTGCAAGCTGCACCGAGGGCAGACCAGCTGCCTTGATGCGGGTGGGACATTAGCGACGCGTTTGAATAGTAATGATGCTTGTATGGGACTCCCACCAGATGACATGATTGGGTTTTAACCCAGACTAATATTCAAAATCGCATTAGAGAGGAGCCGAATAACTGGCACCTGATTCAAAGCTGTTCATGCGTGATTTCATTCAAAATGCCTCATCTCCTTTCTCCAAAAAGTGGGCTGAACCATTTCGGTATTCAAAGTCCCCACAAAGTTTCAGCGCCGGCCTTTTTCAAGGCACATTTCCCTGACTTAAAATCACTTTGTCTCGCATGAGCAGACACAGATAAAAGCGCGTGAAGTTGCCTGAATTGATATGTTTCGGTGTACCTTATAAATTCATACCTTTTCTCCCTCAGCGCCTCAGAAAGAACGTGTCAGTCAGGCCGATTCTCTCTGCTGTCCAACGCATTTAGCAGGAGATCTATTTGAGAAGCGCATTCCTAGGCAAATGTATGCACGCAGGGCCCTGCATGAATGGAGCAGCGTGTCAGCCGACTCTAATTGGGATTTAGCCACCAAAAGCATATGCACAAAGTGACAGAAAATCACAGGTTTCAAAGAAAGTCACAACTTTTGCCCTTCTTGCTGAATATAGGGAGCGTTCTCCCCAAGCTCAGAGTTAAACTGCATGTTTTTATAAAATGGAGGTTAGTGACCCAATTAGCTCTGTGGTGTGTTTCTGCGATCTTAAAGTGTGAGCAAAACAACTAAAATGGCAAAGAGCATTTTTTTAGACATGCAACCTTGACTGGTCTGCATGTTTGAATCAGGCCGGATGTTTTAGCCAGAGTCATGGTGATTATCTGAAAGAGATTGGAAACATTTTATGGCTTTGTCCCATGTTTATTGCATTTTCTTCTTCATCTCTTCCATCTTTATCTCCGGTAATGTAGACTTATAATAGGCTAATAACAATAATAATAATAATAATAATAATAATAATAATAATAATAATAATAATAATAACAACAATAATAATAATAATAATAATAATAACAATAACCATTAAACGTAAAACATGTGATTGTTATCATTATTATCATTCTTATTATTTTATTTAATAATATTATTACAAGTCCTATCATTATTATAAATTGCGTCACATTTGCTCATTCTTTAAATTAGAAAGTTTAGTTTTATTTATTTATTTGAGTGATTCTAGCACCCGTCTTTTTCTCTGCGTCATTTTCCAGTCTGAAGTCGAAGCACCATGGAGAGCTCCGCACGCCACACACACAGCCCGACACTCTCCTTTTTTATATAATTATGATAATAATACATTCCCTCCCATTATGAGAGGTGCATTTATTCCCCTGAACTTAAGCCTAAATATGTAGCCTGGTTTATATTTTTCAGGTTGGATGCACATTGATAAGACGCTGTAACGAAATGTAATCTAATGATATGACGGTCTCGCGGCTCCTCATTATATCTCCGATTGACAGTTCCAGCCTCACAGTAATTGTGTCGTGCTTGTTCGGATGGGATGAGCTTGTGGAAATGATGTCCGAGCGAAATATTGATTGTTTCTACATTTAGTCTGTGCATAATCATATGTATGATGATTAAGATGAAGTGGTAATACTGTATGGCTTTGAATAATACGAGATGCCAGTGAAACAGAAATGCATAGGGTAACAATTATAGGTCATCTTTTGTATTGGGGTTTTTTTTCTAATTCGATTTTTACTTGAATCCCAGGTGTGATTGCAAAAAGGTGATGAATGCAGTTTTGCAACAGTCAAAAGTTGGTAAAAAGTAAAATGTGCAGTTAGGCTATTCAGAAAGCATTTTCTTTTATGTAGAAATGCGTTATTGTGTTACAAAAGTTATATTGGTATTGGGGAATTGTTAGGAAATGTGAGTGAATCAAATTTTAATAAAAAATATATCCAAGTACTTCCCTTGATATTTACAGCTGAAAACATTTTACAAAAAAGAAACATTTCGTGCACGTTTTTATTACCTTGATAATCTAAGGAGTCTCATGAAATACAATATTGTTTTAGGCCTATATTTAGGTCAAATGTGTCCTATTATAATAATAAAGGCACAGTAGTGTTACTGCTGCCATAACAACACTGGTCTTATTCCCATGTTTTGTTGCAGTTTCTGTCAGAGGATTTGGTGTGTTGCATGTTTCTGCTCTCAGGCCCTGAGCAGGACACTGAGTGTGTTTGGCATCTGCTAGCTAGATCCAATCGCTCCCAATCAGCAGCAGGAGGAAAAGGTGTGGATGTGGATGGAATGAGGACAGAAAACGGCTGTGTGCCGTCACTTGGCTGCAGGATAAAATTTGACTGATGGATTCCTCAGCCTGCAGAAAGTGTCAGAGCGACCGCCTTGACCCTCAGGTGACTCAATCGTTATCTCAGTGTCTCTGTTCCCTCACTTCCTCCTTTCTCTTTCTTCACTTTCTATCATTCAAGCCAAAGCTATGAAAATAAGCAATGTCTCTCCCAAATGAGGAAAAAAGAAAAAACTTTTACCTACTTTTGATTATTGAATAATAACCTATGTCCTCAAAAGGTCCATCAAACACAAACACGGAAAAAGACATGAAATGATAAAAAGCACAAGGTAATTGAATGCTGATAGCTTTATTGCAGCAGTTGGGGGAAAAGGGGGGGGGGGGGTTAAAGGCACACAAAAGTTTGGAGACCATGTTGTGAGTGTTCAGGGTGTGGCATATTTAAACTCTATGAAGGGAGTGTTTCACTCAGCATCATCGGGTCATCCATGGTCTTCTTGGCCAGGGCAAAGGGCGTAGGTCAATGTCCAGACATGGGGCTTGGTCAGTGCAAAGCTCAGAGGGGCGTGGAGGTTTAAGGGTGAGAGGAGGTCACTTGGGAATTCGTGTTGCTCAGTCGTCATCAGAGTCATCAGCTGCGCCAGTAATGGTATAGGTTTGTTCCTGGTGGTCCATTTCAAGCACATCATCCTCATTTTTGACTGTTCTGTTGGGAAGGAAAGAAAACAGAGACGGCTGAAGTAGCTAAAAGAAGCTTTAAACAGCTGGGAGGAAATTGGCCTCACCTCATAAAGCATCATATAAAGCATCACTTTAAGTCATTTTTTTAAAATCAAGAGCTTGTTTTATGTTATTTTCTGAAATGTTAGAGCTATAATATAAATACAACAACACATATGAGAAATAGAAAAGATAAGTTGGTACCTTTACCTAATGAGCACAGTCCTTCTCTCCGTCAGCTCCACAGCCTGCTCAGGATAGGCCTCATGGTTGGCATCAAATTCATTGGATCCATATTCCCTCCCAGAATCTCTGTTGTCACCAATTCCTCCAGTCTTTCCCATCCCACCAATGCCTGACAGTGCAGCACCTGCATCACCTCCGCCCACACCCTCAGTTCCTCCACTGCCTCCAATTCTGCCACCCATCCCAGCAGGAGCCATTCCTGGATCTTTACCTCCATCCCTTGCTATGCCTCCACCAATGACATCACCCTTTCCTCCACCAACACCACCATTTCCTCCACTGAATGCCGCACCAGTGCCAACTGAACCTGCAGTGCCACCACCTGCACCAGTTCCAACTCCACCCGCAGCACTACCACCCTTGCCTCCAACCCCAGCAGCAGAGCCTACCCCTCCAGCGCTGATACTTCCACTGCCTGTACCAAAACCTCCAGCACCCACTCCAGAACTAGAGTTTAGACTTCCAACACCTCCAGCCCCAGAGCCCAAACCTCTAGCACCAGCGCCCTGACCTCTAGCATCCAGCCCAACAGCAGAGCCAACACCACTCATTCCACCAGTATCCAATCTTCCACTGCCTCCACCTATGCCCACCCCACCTGCTCTAACACCTAGACCGCCAGCTCCTGATCCATGACCAACACCCACATCCGCCCCACCTGCCCTACCAGCAGGACCTGTCTTGTCATCAGGACCTCCAAAACCTATTCTTCCACCCATTCCTCCGGCACCACTGCCTGAACCTGTGCCCATGCCTCCTGCACCCATGCCCCCACCCATTCCTACTCCACTCCCCATGCTTCCAATACCACCACCACCACTACCTCCAATCATTCCACCACTCATTCCACCAACACCGCCCATGCCTCCTCCACTGAAGCTCATCCCAGCACTGATGGCGCTCATGCTACAGCTGGTGAGAGACAAGGTTTGTATCATGCCAGAGAGCCGCAGATCCTCTCCTTCAACAAGTTTTCTGTAGGACAAAAACACTGCTTTAAAAAGGAACATCTATGGGTAAAATATATATTATATACAGTATATATATAATATATCTCAAAACAATGAATATAGTCTCCCCTTACCTGTATGTGGTGATCTCAATCTCCAGAGACATCTTGACATTCAGGAGGTCCTGGTACTCACGCAGGTGCAGGGCAATTTTCTCCTTGATGGATTTCAGCTCAAGCTGGAGGCTCTCAATACGAGCCTATGAGAGACCATGAGTATGTTGAGCGGGTCTGCTGAAACCAGTGGTGCACTCTGTAACTACACAATTTGTTCTTTACCTGTAGCTCCTCCTGTTCCTTCCTGTACTTCTCCTGCATCTCTTGGATCTGAGCCTCTAGGGCTTCATTCCTGGTCCTCAGGGCATCCAAGTCACGCTCTTTGCTTTGGATCTGAGGCAGTTTTTGTGCAAATACAGTCTTGATAGCAATTCAAGTTGTTAATGGAACCTCATTTATTCATTTCAACTTCTGATACTCACGTCTTTTTTTGCTCCTGCTATTGCCTCTCTGAAGCTTCGAACCTTATCCACATGCTTTGACGTCTTACTGGTTAGATCTTCGAACTTGTTTTTATACCATGAATCCATCTCCTAAAAGAGAATAGAATGTTATGACCTTAACTCAAAAGCACTTTGAATTGCCTTGTGGCTGAAATGTACTATATAAATGAACTTGACTTGACTTAAAACATACATGAGTTAACTTCAGACAGTGCCAATGTTTGATTATTTTACCTGGAGATTTTTGGCTGCAATGTCGTCATACTGGGTTTGGATTTGTTTCAAAGCAGCTGCCAGGTCAGGCAGGGCAAATGCACTCTCAGCAGAGGCGTGAGCTGCATAGATCTGTTTCATCAGCTCGTCTATTTCCTGGAAGAAATTACATCTTTTGTAATCATCAAAAAAAAATCAAAGGCAGCCTAACTGTGTAATTTGAATATGTTATCAACCTGTTGATGGACACGCTTTAGGAATTCAATTTCAACTTCCAGATGCTCCAGCTTCTTCTCCAAGACAATGCGTGAGGAGGTGGCTTTGTCGACATCCTGTAAAAATAAAGTGATTTATTTATTTATTCTGGACTGTAATGGCTATGATGATGAGGAAGATATTGAATTATTTAATGTAACCTACTGGACGGAAGGTTTCAATGTCTAACTCTGCTTTCCTTCGCAGCTCCACTGCCTCCTCATATTTGATTTTGATGGCCTCAAGTTGAGCAGCTGTGGATTGCTTAGCCGCCACAGAGATTTCCTGAAAACATGGAAGCCAGAAGTAATATTGTAGGTAATCCATATAGGTTGTCTGTTAGTTTGGAAGGTGTGTGTGTGTGTGTGTGTGTGTGTGTGTGTGTGTGTGAGGATTTGTGTAAAATGTGGATCGTCCTCTTTTGCATTTATTTGTGTTAGTTCGTGTGTGTGTGTGTGTGTGTGTGTGTGTGTGTGTGTGTGTGTGTGTGTGTGTGTGTGTGTGTGTGTGTGTATGTGTGTGTGTGTGTGTGTGTGTGTGTGTGTGTGTGTGTGTGTGTGTGTGTGTGTGTTGTTCAAATGCATAATCTAGCCATCTCAGCAGTGCATAAAACATAGCTGAAGACAGCTGTACTGCATGACACCTTAACACGCTCAGGCGCCTCTCCATTTGCCTGCCAGGAGTGAGACTGTTACCAGGTGAGGAACCTTGAAAACACCAAGTTGACGTCTTGTACCGTTGCTTGGATGATTTTTCTGCAGCTTAGTGATGTGTGAACCTCGCCGGAAACAAGGAATCCTGTCTTTATGCTCTATTGAGTGGCTGAAATGGGAAAGAAGAAACAGGCGATATGTGGCTTTAGGAATTCTGTCTTACCCGCTGAACTCGCATCTGGTCAGCAATCTTTTTCAGCTCCCTCAGCTGTTCCTCATATAAGAGGCGCAGACCTGATGGCTTCTCAAAGCGGTTCTGGTAGGCCTCAATCTCGGCTTCCAATAGCTTGTTTTGTTGCTCAAGGGATCGAACCTGTAAAACACAAGCTTTTAAGCAAGGCCGTACATATGTTTCATGATTACATGATACACAAGTGATCCATTGAAGTCTGTTTTACCTTGTCAATGTAGACAGCCAGTCTATCATTGAGGACGACCATCTCCTGTCTTTCACTTGTGCGCGTGCTGAGGAATTCCTGGTTCTCAGCTGCAGCCACATCCAGGTCCATAGCAGGTTCTCCACTCGGCCCAACACACACCATGGCTCCTGCGCTGACCCTAAAAAAGAGAAAAAAAGTGTATCTTCCATTGAATAAAAAAATCTTCCATAATTAAAGGGATAGCTTGAGAACGATGGACTTGCCTAACCCTTACCCTTAACAAAAGGTTAAAACACTATGACAAATTCTCTTTGGAGATGAAAATGTAACTGTTACTCAAAAACCTACTTCTGTGTAGGCACAGAGCTTACCCTGCTCCAACCATTCGAGTCCTGCGTGCTGCCGAGATGTTCCTTTGGCCCACCGACTCCACACGCATGCTGCTTGCCCCTGCTCTGCAGCCATAGCCGGCAGAGGCATGACGGATATCTCTCCTAGTCGGGGATGGACTGGACACCCGGACCTGGTAGGATGAGCTGCTGCTGTCCTCAAAATGACGACGATAAGACGAGATCCTCTCAGGGCTGCGGCTCATGGTGGCGGCAGTGACTGTGTTTCCTCAGGCTCTCTGATAAAGGATGGTAGAAATACTCAGGCTGTGGTCAGTGGTTTACTGGACTTCACGGCTGCTCCACCTCGTCTGTACTCCCTGATGGTCAATCCACTTTCAGGTTTTATACTTCCCATAGCGAGCCATGTCCCAGGTCTGCCAAAGACAGCCCAGTTTATGAACCAACACCTGAGGAATCTCGAACCTCTGCATCAACTCAAGCCTGAGCTGCTGCTCAGATATCTGTCAGCAGCTTGTGAGAAGCAGAGCTGAACTGGGATAGTGAATGATGGCATTGGTAGAGGCTTCACCCATTAGGTTCCCTGCGAAATATAGAGAGTGAGCATGTATCTTTCCACTTTTATAGTAACAGTGAAGAGTTTTGCAAGGGTAATGGAACATCCACCCCAAGTAGTGTTCACTACAGCACCGAGCAGTAGATAAACAAGCAGGCTAATGGGGAAGCAGGCATGGCCCACTCAGTCACAGCAGCCGGTAGGTACAGCAATGACGTGATCTGCTCTGATGGGACGAGGGACTTTAATTGAATGCTGAGCTGAAGCTTGAGGGTGACCTGATGAGAAACAGAGCAACAAAGAGCCCCGGCAAGATTTGACATAAATTAGTGCTTATTAGTCTGGTCTGTTTTCAACATATTAAAACTGGAGTATGCAGAGAAAAAAGAAAATGGAATTAACTGCTTCTGAGGGAAAATAAGGAGGCAGAGAAAGGGAGGGGGTCTGGAAGTCTGGTATTTACAGTTGACATGGCACAGTGATGTAAGGAGAGATAACAGTGGCCAGGTCATTTCATGGCAATTCTTCATTGACACTTAGGGTCACTTGATCAGGGGTCAGTAAATATATCCTGCAAGCAAAATGAACCAGCATAGAATACATATGATAACCTGTCATTAAATATAGCTTTTTAACACATTTAAAACAAAATCCATCTTTTGAAATGTTGTATTTATGTGTTGTACTTCTGAAAGCTGCATTGATGGATTAAGCAAGCATCTATTTCCCCTCATAGACCTCACAACTTGCAGCTGCATGAGACTTTTGGGAAGAGGTGTAATTATATGTGAACAATTTATCTCAACTCAACTCATCAGCTCTTTTCTTTTGCAACCAAATAACATCCCTAATCATTGTGGTATTTTCTGTTACAGCATTTACAGAGCCTTACTTCAGTGCCACTGCTAACACAAGCTCACTTACGGACATAAATTATCCTTTCAGCCAAACTTGGCTTATATGAACATAAGTTACAGAGGGCCTGGACCTACTTTTTTCATTTTTGTTTTCCTTATTTCACAAGACAAAACATAGGTTGCGAGCAGTGTTTACACTTAAATTATTTATGAGTTTCTTGGTCTGCATGCTGCATACTGTTTTAAGAAATAAGCAGTAATAGTATTTGAAATTCTGAGGCAGATTCTTTAAATATGTAGAGTCATTCAGAGATCAGTGTTCTCTTCAGTGACAATAATTGACTGACAGCAAATTGCTTCCAAGTTTTGCCAGGAACTTGGATAATATCAATAGACCAAATAAATCTCAACAAATTGGGCTTTTTGGAATTTCACCTTAAGTTGTAAAACGGGGAGTAAAAACAGAGAAACACGGTCTGAACACTGCCGTTATGGACATGGTACAGTAGAGGCATTCCTCTCAGTTCAAAACAAACACATTCATTATCATGGATGATGAAGGAATCTGTTAATGGTTCCTGGAGGGATGGTGGCAAATTCATACTGGAACACTGGGGATATTAGACATGACCCTACAGCACCGTAGATCATCTTAGTCCCAGCTGCTGTCACCTCAGCAAACCACTTCATGCCTATTCATATCACAAATTATTCAAATAAATACAGACCTGTCAGACATTGTCAAAGTTGTAAAAAAACAAAAAGAACCAGGAAACAAATATATACAAAGCACAAAGTAAAGACCACTGTTAATCAAAACTGTGATTATTTTTAATGAATCATGTAGGCAACAACTAACAGTTTCATCTATGTGCAACAAGACAAGTAAGTAATAACAAATATTTACAAATATCAACTTGAAATGAGGAGGTGTTCATATTGTGCATTGAGAGACTTCTTTTTAACTCACACTCATAAACCCTTTTCATACATACGCAAATCACCTGAAAAACTCTGTAGATTTGGCTACCCGGAGGTTTTTAGGCTATGTGTGAACACAAACAGACCGCAAACAGCGGACTCTACCCGGAGATTCTCCGGCCAGACCCCTAGTATTTTATCCTCAGAAAATCTGAGTGAGCTGATGTCTGAACACTGCAGCATATACTCTGGAGATTTCAACTCGAGCCAATAGAAAGAGAATGACGTTTAAATACAGTGACTGTCTGAAGTGTCTGCACGCGACCACTACGATCTCCGTGCACTAATTTAACGTCTGCATTCTGTTTTCTGTTCGTCAGTATGTTGTTCTCCTCTCTTTTGTGGTTGTTGTCATTCCATTGGATTACACATAGCATTGATATAAAGGCAAATATTCTGTTGCTACGGCCGCAACTTCCACGTTGTTTATTTACCTCAGGAAATCCCCCGAACCCCCTCCCCTCTGACAGGGAAAGTCCTCCGCTGTGAGGAGCATGTGAATGACTAGGTCAGGAGAATCTCCGGAGAAGTCCTCCTGTAAATATCTAGATATTATCTGGAGTGCATATGTGAAAATGGCTATTCAGTTTAGTAGTCATTTGCATAGATAGTCTGGAGATACATACATGAGCACTTCATTATAAAAATTTGTAGTAAGGTTTAAATAGTTATTGGTTAATTATTCATTTAAGAAGTCTTAAAGGGTTTATAAGTTATTTGTTTTATCAGAAGACATGATTGTTGTAGCCCTCTTGTTTCAGTCTTTAATGGTTCACAGTTAAGAAAAACAACTTCTAATCACTGCTTCTAACAACAGAAAACTTAATGAACTTTTTGAATACCCTTTTGCAAGACTCCTTGTTTTGCACCTCCACTTTGTAGTCAGATCTCGGTTCATTTTTTTGATACAATGCTTAAAATAATCTTTCTTCTTTGTTCCATTATCCCTGTGTCAGTTGTGTTGTTCATTTTTCACCCAGTCTTGCCATCCGCCGGGGTAATGCTGAACACTGAAATGGAGAAAAAAGGAGCACAAAGTAAAAGAGCAGTTGCATAAAATTGCATTTAAGTTTGGCTTTACGGTACTAGGGCATGTTGATAAGTTGAATTTAATATTTTCAGACAAAGCTTTTTAGGCTTGTGTTTTCTTTAATATTGTATCAGAAACTTGAGATCAGCAGCTCACTTTATTATGTGAAGGCAATGTTCAACAACAGGTAAATAACCTCAAGAAGGTGGAATGTAATAATGTATTGTGATAAAAAAAGTCAAATTAAACATTTAGTTAACCACATTCAGTCATATTGAATGGTTATTTCGTCTTTGTCCAGACTTTAAAAAGTAAGTAAAAGCTAAACTCTTGCAAGCAACAACAATGAAAAATTGCTGTACAACAGTTTAATACTGTATAGATTAACAATGAGATGAAAACCAATCAGTTTTGACAGATATAAGGTGAAGAAACCCGTCTTACTCATCGTATCCCAGCAAAGTGGCTGTGTTGAGTGCTTTCTTGCTTCTGACCCCTGCCAGACAACTGAATACAATGTTATCTGTCTGCTGGGGCATTTCACCGCCATACTTTTCTTTAAACTCTTCTTCAGCCAGCTGGAGAGCGGAGTTCACCTGTCCCACTGCAAAGTCAAAAAAACACAAACTTGTCAATAGAAGTAAGAAGTATTGCAATACTCACTAGTGTGCCTGGACACACTTTGAAGAATGCCTGAGGAATGTTATAAAGAGAGTTGGGCATGTCCTTCTTAATACGATAAACCATGTTGTCTGCTGGTTTCATCAATGCTGATTTCAAGATTGTTAAACGTTGTTATTTGATGGCGCCCTTCACACACTGTATTTACGGTAAATTCTTCTATGACGTCAGCACATTTACAGTATGCAGCGTGTCAGTCGTCGGATGACATGAATGTTGTTTCTTTCAGTCTGCATGTGTTCATCGAATAAACAAGCCAAAGGCTAAAGAGAAGACACAGAGTCAAGTTTGCTTGTTCTCCATACGCAAGTAGAAGACTGCGCATCACAGCTTCACAAAGATATTTTTTAATTCTGATGGTGATTCAACATTGAAGGAATTTGCAGTAAAAAACAAAAAGAAGTGTTTGGAATTAAAGACGTATATTTTCTATAAATGTGCTTCGGATGGAAAACTGATAAAGCACATTCACTAATGTCCAAATCACCTGCAGACAACGAAAACGTTTATGTTATACATATGAGTCATATAAGTTACATCCCTGCCAACCAATCTGGCATTCCCAGAGTATTTTAGGTAGAATGACACTCACAGGGGACGTTAATTGACCCGGGAATGAAGCCGTACTCCCTGAGCTCCCAGGGCTCTCTGACATCAATAACTACAGATTTCCGGCCAGCCAGAAGCTGTTTCAGTTCCTCATAGCTCACATCCGTGCTGGGTGGCCCCGAGGTGAACCTGCGAACCAGTAGCTCTGTATCTGGAGGTGAAACAAATAATACAAGTTATGAACAATTTACAAACTTGAAAGTGACTTAAAAGTGACTGAGGCCGAAACTCAGATGAAAACAGATAAGGTAGCAAATATTAACGTTACTACGTTTTAATGAAACTCACTTTTGCAACCGAGGTGAGTGTTGACAGGACAGGACAGAAAGCTTCGTCCTCCAGGCAGGACTGTACTGTTCAATAAGAGCCGCGGGACAACCCCAGCTAACCCCAAACACCTTCTCATGGCCATTTGTGATATGTTACACCTTCAGTCAACGCTTCTTCGATATAAACCTGTAATTATGAACCGATATTGCGTGACCCTACAATTAAATATCACACGGCTCACTCTCACCGCGCCAACTTCGACCTGCGCATGCGCAGATGTACGGATCGCATAAAGGGCAAAAATACTCTCATTTGACTTCTTTCCATACCGTATTAAACGCATATTAGAAATCTTTACGTTATTTAAGATAAACAATAATCAATTCAAATACAGTGGTGTATGACTTGAGTAAATCACATTTTCAGAGTGTAGAATAATCAGACGCATCACGTATGATGCATTCAATGTCATGGGAAAGACGGAAAAGTGAAGTCAGTCTACATTGTTGACTGTAAATTATTTTACACTCGTTTTTAAAAGCATACCTTATATTGCTAGCAGAGGCGTCAAGACACCTCTTCACATTTCTGACTACAAAATCATCTACCGGTAATTCCGGTTTACCGTTGCATATTTTAATCAGCGCTACAAAGTACCATCACAAAGTGTCAACCTTCTTATGGATAAAATAATACAATAAACGGATCACTCTGTAGTTCCTTATGCGTCATATTTAAGGAACGGCTCTCGGATGCCTCAGAAATGTGAAGCTCGGTCTGTTTCGTTAGATTTCTTATGGTACATGAACGCAGCATCAGGCCAATTTGAGTTGCCGTAGTGCGTCACATGTTGACGAAGTGTGCTAGCTGCTGATGCTACTGATATCTTGACAACATTTAGAAAGTCAAGGGAAAACACAGAATTTTGGGGGGGAGGGTAAATTATATGTTGATATATATGCGCTTTTTTTTGCGCCGACATGCCTCAATGTCTTCGTGTGTAGTTGTATAAAAGACATCTCGTAATTTACATGTTTAAATGACAGGCTACTGTAGCTAGCGTGCTCGTTAGCTCTAACTGTTGGCTTCAGGTGAGCTAACATAGTCACCACAGGAGCTTAAATAAAGAGGTAAGATAATTCATCCTCATATTCAACCTGTGAAGAGTTGCTTTTCATTCTAATAATTGCTTTGTTCGATATGTGATATAAATACTGTCTGTGCTAACATGTATAGATGGTGAGGCTTCTTAGTCGTGTTGGTATCAATAACAGTTTCTCTAAATATCGTTAAAACGAATAAATAACCTTTAATCAGACTTTTTAATTCGTTTTCAGATTTACTGATATACTATGTCGGACGTTAGAATAGTGTTGATCATTTCTGCAAATTTGCCTCAGTGCTCCTGTTCAACGTTGAGTGATTTATTAATACTGTACTCTGACTGTCTAAGTTAAATATAGCTTCAAGTGTCCGAGGGTGGCCCAATATTCTATAGTATATATTATATATACTATAGAATATATGAATTTATCTTAAAACTATTGGGCCAATTAGAGGAATTCGTTCACTTGACCTCAAGGTACCTGGGAAGGTGTTTCACCTGCTAAATTAAAGGTGTTGTGTTATAACTCGTAGACTGTTATTGTAAGCTTTGATACGTTTTTTTTGTCATTTAGACCTACAGAACTAATACACTTGGCTTTGAAAATCCTCCATCATGCTCCAAGTGGATTTAATTGTTTTGAATAAACGAATATGTCAGCATGTTAGACAAAAAATGAAATTAAAATCGAATAGGTATACAGCAACAACAGCAAATAAACAAAACTACTTTAGTGTCTTGAATAGTTAAACATGTAAATTGGTTGTATGTAAGTCAATATGTATAATCCATTTTTGTATTCAAATGTGCAGGTATGCATATAAATAAAAATACTATAATAGATAAAAGATTTGTAAAAAAAAAAAAAAAAAAAAAACATCCTTTGAAACATGGAGATAAAACAAGATACAAATTCTGTTGGATAAAACGTTTATAATAGGTAGTTGAAATATCAGTGTGTATTCTGTTATGAAGTAATGCTAAAACACTAATGTTGAGTTTTGAGATAATTTAATTTTGTGTATCAACACTAATGTTGATCCTCCATCTTCTCATCAAGAGCTCCAGATGCGGCTAAAGGACCCCTTCTCCTTGAAAGCCGCCGATATGACTAAGCGGACTAATAAACCGAGGAAACCTCGAGATGAGGAGTCATCAGATGAAGTCAGTGGTAAGTTACTGTACTAATACTAACTCAAGCAATGCAGTTTATTTACTGTACAACAGGTGGCTTACTGAAGACATCTATACACTGAACAGTGATCAGGTTTTAATTTTGTGTATTTGTTTTTTTATTCTTGCTATAGCAGGAAATACAATGTATGTAAATAAAGTTTCATGACTCTTATAGATTATCATTAGTATAAAAGCTTTGTTTGTTGAGATGTCCCACCTACATTGGATGAATTTACAGCTGGTGCTGTGCACATTTTTCATTCCTTCAAAAAGAAAAACTCTCTGTTTGACAGTGATGGAACTTGCATATTTTATTACAGTATGTGTTGTATTTTTAACCAGGGTTGACTTGCCAGCATGTGAGCAAGGCAGTGGACCTGAACTCTGTGAAGAAATCAGTTTTGTCCAACATGTGGCTTGTTTGCTCTGAATGCCTAAAGGAGAGGACCATGATCGATGGAGAGCCAGCAGCATCCAATGACATCCTGGTGTGCTTAAAGTGTGGTACCCAGGTAATCTTTTATTTACTTTTGCTCAAGAAACCAGTGCAAACACAAATCATAAAAACAAGTGTCAAGCTATACATACTGAGACCCCTCAAGACCCACATGGGGGGGGGAAATGAAACATTACTGTCAAAAATCAACATCAGTGTTTTTTTACTGAGAAAAATCCCTTCGGAATATGCCTCTTCTTGTTGTTTTTAAATGATTTATGATTTAAAATTTCCAATATTTGTATTCTGTGTGTTTGTGAACGTGAGACAAACACAGACATAAAGATGGGAAGAGGGAAATTTAATGTAATTTATTTAAAATGAATTAATTTTAAATTAAGACACTTTATTGCATAAATCCAGAAAGGGCTTGCAAAATATGAAAATATACTATATTTCTGTTCCCAAATATCCACAAATATGGCTTATTGAAATGGGAATGAGCCATGGATTAAACATTGAGATGTGTGCTGTTGGCCCAGAGTGTGCGTTATATGAATTGTAACCAACTTGGTGGTTTTCTGAAACATCTTACAGGGCTGTAACCAGTCCGGGATCCAGCACGCTGTCAAGCACCATCAAGCTTTCCATCCAGAGTCTCACTGCATCACCATCAGCTTAAGCACATGGAAGGCTTGGTGAGTACACTATTATGAACAAGCCAAGACTGTGCACACGGCTAGTTTGTGTCAACATGTAATGACATGTATCAGGATGTTGCCAGTGTGTGGGGGCTTTTATGGAAAAACAAGGTGTAGTGGGTGTTTCAATGCTCTTTAACACAGCAAGTGTGTGCTGTCTGTTAGTCTCTGTCATCATTACTACTACCATTTTGAGGGCAGTTTCAGATCTATGAAATGCTTGTTCACCCTGTTGTTATATACTGTATGATTGTGTTAATCAATTGTTGTTAACAGTAATTCTCATCCAAAAAACAGTTCATTGTAACACAAGTTTCTAGAGGATTGTACATTTCCTTGTAACTCTAAATCTTTCTGTGTTTGTCTTTGAACCTTTTCATTGTAACAGGTGTTTTGAATGTAACGAGGAGCTTTCCACTCACTGCAACAAGAAGGCTTTGGCTCAGACCCTGGACTTTTTACAAAAACAATCTGTCAAGGCGACATCAGGTAAGGTTTTTGGCAAGTCTCTTGAGGTTTGGCACCCGATTGAAGTTGGAAAAAAAAGCTTTAATTAGACACATACTTTTTTCAGCCAGACTGGATAAGTTCTGTTTGAGATGTTTACAAGCATTCATTTCGTTTAGCAACCTTGCCTTCAGTTTACTGTAAGTACAAAAGCTTTGCCATTAACACAAACAACTTGTCATGGTAGTCAGATATTACTGGTTAATAATACTGTCTTAAAATAAAATTTCTCAACACTCACCTCGGTTGCAAAAGTGAGTTTGACATGTTTCAAACAATGGTAATGTACTCAGTGCCGGTCTTAGACTTATCCACAAGAGTCTAACAAAATAATAACACCATGGCGGTTTACCAGAGCAATAATTTGTCTGGACTCCTGATGGTCGAACAAAATACCTGTTGTATAAATGACTTGACTTGGTCAAATAAACCCACATTTGTTAATGTCACTACCTAAGTTAAACAGCTACCTAGCAGGAATTGACTGCAGTACACCTGCTCCCCCTGGTGGAAGTAATCATCTGAATCCCTGGATTTAACCTGACATCCTTAGTGAAGAAGGAGCCTTTGTGTCAGTGCAATGGGAGTAAAAACTGTGTGTAACTCCACTTTTGTTATTTCTGAAATATGAAACTACTTTTTCTTTGATTTACTAAGCTCACAGAGCCCTTTCCAAGGCTTATTATCAGGGGCATAAACATCAGAGACGAACATCATGCTGCTAAAGAGCAGTGTGACTGTTTAAAAGTACTACACGTATATAATGCCTACTAGTTACTAGTAAAAACCTTTGGATATATTTGACTTGTGCAGCAGCAAGTTGTGTTCATACTAATATTTTGCAGCCTTTTTTTTTATTCTTATGTCCTCTCACCTTCACTCAAGCCACCTGACCCCCCTTAAAAAGTCACTCACCCATATAGATATTAGCACCCAACCCCCTTTTTGTACTTACACGCTCATACACCTTCTGTTCCTGCCTCTGCACCTCACCATTGCGTGATGGCATGCTAAGAGGCCTCTTACCAGACTGTAGTTGATCAGGGTGGTGGGCATCATCACTTTCAGTCTCACTGGCTGCCTCAGCTTGGCCCAGTGGCCAAAGGCCAGTTGCTCAGGCTAGATTAGACTGGTCCCCCCATCAGTCTCTCAGCCACAGCTTCAGAGTTGCAGGATTGATGCTGTAGAAATCCCTCACCGACCCTCGCCCCCACCCTGCACATCGCATGACTGCACACGTTAGAGGAATTAGGCGCTTGAGCGATGCTTCCCGGCTGGGTTCCCTAAAGAACAAGAGCAGCTGCGTGGGGTTCAGCCTCTGCTCTGTCATTCTTTGTCTCTCCATCGCTATCTGTTTCTGTCCCTTGCTTCCTCTGCCAAGCTGCTGTACGTCTCACCACCTCTGGGCCTGTGTGCTGCACTAGTGGGAGCCAGGGTCCTCAACAAGTCAGAGCGACTGGATCCTTACAGCTGGAGCACACTAACTCTCAGTGGACAAACACACTCACAGATACACACGTACACAGAATCTGGAAAATGATCAACTAAAGTAAAAAGCCTCTTTACTCCATAGTATATTTGTTGGCAGTTAAAATGACTTTATGTGATAAAATGTTTTGTATTCTCATGACACATTCTCTGCAACAGAGAGCACAAGCTCTCCTCTGAATAGAATCTGAATAACTTTTATTTGCCAAGTACATTACATACCTGAGGATTTTCCGGATGCTTTCTGTAAAATGTGTTTTTAGTGAACTTATACTTTGTGATACTCATGCTTCACCAAGGCACACAGCAAATTAGGTACAAACAGCACCTCACGGAGTACAAAGAGTGAACAAAAATGGCTAGAAATTAGATTTGCTCTACAGTTAGTTGACACATGTACACATTTCTTCCTCAGCTTAGACTTACCAACAATTCTTTTGGGTTAATTTTGTAATTTCTGTTCAATGTTGGATGTGTTTCTCTTTCAAAAATATATAATTTTTGAAGTGTCACACAAGTAAGCAAAGGAGATTATGGATGAACAATGTATGTGATTTATTTGTCTAAATACTTGAGTAGCTGCCCTTTGGTGGAAATGGTGCCACTAAGGGGTCCAATATTCTGCTGAGCAGAATAGTTGCTACTTACAGCTCGCCCCTTTACCTCTTTAAATTACCTGTCACCCTTCCTGCCACCCAATTGTTCCACACCGGTTGTCCAAATAGGTGTAGAGGCAGGCAGCCATTGTTGCTGCAAAATAGGTGGTTGTTGTCTGTTGAGGAGCTTGTGAAATTGCATTTCAGTATGAAGGCCATGTTTTCAGCGGAAGCTGCTGTTGCACTGTTTTTCCTATATACCCCTAGCACAAAAGGACCCCAGCAAGGTTTTCTTTTTCAGATTCTATAATAATTTTGTGCAACAACAGCTCAGGGTAGAAAGGAAGTCGATTAACTGTGCGCTCTCACCATCAAGGCCTTCAGCTCAAGTACCAGAGCCCTAGTAAAAATCAAATTGACCTCAGGGAGGTAGACTCCTGCTTGTAACACAGCTGGGCTGTCTTTGTCGAGCAAATTAAAACATTCATTGTGAATTGGTATCACGGCTTGTTTCTCATTGCAGTCTCTCAGTTGTGTATTTTTATGGCAGTGATTGTCATCAATCACTGTTAAAAATATCCTGGGTTTTTTTTACCATACGTGGGCTTTCATTTGTAATTTTGCATATTAAAGAATAAGGGAAGATTCTTCAGATTTATGATTCTGATTGTTTGGTCCCACATAGTTTAGAGAAACCTAATGTGTTATTTATGGAGATTTGACATTTTGTTGGTTGGCAAAAGCATTCTGACACAAGTTTTTGGAGCTGTACATTGGTGCATGCTGAATCGGGGCATACATCTATAAATAATAACACTTATTTATTTATTGTTTTCTTGTATGGGGATACAATTGATAAGGATTTAGTAGTCACATTTCTCTTCTTCTTGAACATGATGAATTGTAATTTACTTAAGTCATAAAACATGGTTACATACAACCATTGACATATTTTATAGCTACAACCTTGAAATCTTGGTGAAGTGACAAGTTTGCAGGAATGTATTTTCCTACATTCTATCAATCTCTCTTACATAAACATAGAGGTAACAAATACACAACTACACACCCACTTACACAAATGGCTGGTTGAACCCCCTGGCTGATTTTTTATTTGAAAAAACATTTATTGTAAGTTATGTGTCATTAATAAGTACTGTTCTCTGGCTGAAAAGACTTTGAAGGTTTCACATCTCAAACCAATGAATGAATGAATGAATTATTTAGGAAACCCAGTGTGCTGAAAAGAGAGGAATGGTGTGAGGGTTATTGTATGCTTAGATATATTTACATTCTTTTTTTCTCATCAGATTGTCAATTTCTAAGAATCCTTGCCAAAGGCAGAAGTACAAGATTTAGTGTTGTGTGGTGACTGCACCCTTCTTTACCTGGTTGTTGATTTTGGAAACCATAGTTCTTAGATAAGTGTCCGTTTTGCCCATCTGAGTCAGTAGTCAGTATGATGCTTGTCCCCTGGTGGTGCTCTCATGGAGGTAATCAAGGGTGATTCTGTCTTTATTCCCACCATCGCACATGAAAGTAGGCCAGATAGTGGGTAGCAAATGTGTGTGTATGTGTGTGCATGTTTGTGTCTGTAAGTAACATGGAACTGGGTTCTCTTGGCCTCAGATGGCAAGGAAACAGGCTTTTCATGCCCTGCAGTCACAACAAATTAGCGGATTAATAAGACATTTGGTGTTGCTTGGCCTTCCTCTTGACTGCCTTCTCTGCATGAAGGGAGCTGGCCTTGGCCCTCCACTCTACTGCTCCGTAAGTGAACATGGAGGCATGAAGCCCACTGGCCATACCATTTGACGGCCTCTCAGCCTGGATAAGGAAAGCAATCTGATCAAGCAGACTTTAATTATGGAAAGTTTCTTTCACAGGTTTTCTATCTTTGGCTTTATGAAATTAACACAATGGCTACGAGATTAAAAAAAATGCATTTTGTAGGTTCAGGTGTACTAAATGTAGGATTGCAGAAAATATTTGTATAATATGTTTTTGTGGCTAATGTATTAAAGCTTGAATCCTGGCATGATTCCTGGCCTTGGCCTTGCTTCAGCATTACAGAACATTGCACCTTTTGGAAAGACTTCAATTAGTCATGTGTGTTATTTTTCATTAGCGAGTACTCTTACTGTTCTCTGAAAAGGCATATACATCCAATGTTTCTTTGTATATCTCTTGTGTGAAAAAGAGCAGGGAGTGCAGGAGGTGTTAGCATACACGCGTGCATGTGGATGATCCTGAGCACCGTGATGATTTCCTCTGCCCTGGGGAAAGGCTCCACAGTGTCACTGCTGCCCAAACTCGGTGGCTGAGCAAGGAGGGCCAGGTGGTGGTGCCGAGTGCAGCACAGTCAAGCGTGGATGCAGCGCATGCTGACATTTGCCTTTACTAACTGCTGGAGGGAGAGGAAAAAGCTGCTTTTCCATATGCTTGTGCTCATTGCAACCCTTCCCTCCACCCACTGCACTCCCCTCGCCCTTTTCTACCCCACTCTCCCCAGTCTCAACCAGATGGCTCCCTGAACATTGTTTACCTTGGGTGACGGTCCCAGATGCAGAGTGTGTCCGTGGGCATCCCCATTCCGCCCAGTTAGTTCCTCATTCCTCTGCTATCTCTTAGCTGAAGTGCTAGTTGCAGCTCTTGTACTATTGTGACATGTCTGTTCATTGTGTGTCTCCTCTCACAAACACCACAACAAGTGCATACAATAATTTAGACACTTGTTCTCTCAATTACTTTTTCTTTTTCTCAGGTCTTTACACTTGCTTAAACATATGTTAACACCATATTGATCTCACTCCAAACCGTTCTTATTCTTGACCCGGACTGCAGTCACTCCCAATGCCCACATGTTTCAGTGTATTGTGTGTTGACATATGGGGGCTCCCTTATGGCTGCATATTGAAGATGGAAAAAGGCTTCCAGATGTTGCAAACATAGAGGGCCATATGTAGTTAGCACCACTGAGCAGAGCCACACAAAATGATGGCATCTTAACGAGCTGAACCTCTTCTTAGTCTAAAAGTAAAAGCCCCAAAAAGCTGTCTTAATTCCTCCTCAGTACTTAACACTTTCAGTTATAGCAATGTTGAATTAAAAGAGCAAAGTTCATGAAGCATAGAAAAATCAAAAAAATGCAGCAGCACCAAAAAGAGGCAACGTCCTGTATATGTGTGCGCTCAAATAACTGTGTTTTTTCTTCTCAAATCTTTTGAACAGAAAAGATGTCCTTTCACCCCCATTCCTATGATTGAAATTTGTATGAGTATGAAATGCAAATTGCCTGGCCACGAGTAGAAAGCCCACGGTTCACATTCCAGCGACTGTGTCCAGGGCACTGCTGCTTATGTCAATGACCTTGAGGAGGAAACTCGTTGGGTAGCGGCCAGCAATGGGCTTTCTATTGCTGTAGGTTGAATACCTTTCCAACAAATGTGTTGTGTACAAGGAGTGGTTTCTAAGAATTCAATGTGTGCTAAGGCAAGGCCATTTAGGAAGAACAGTGAGAGTAAAGGTGCAGGTTGAAATGATGCTTCTGATGGTTAACAGTTCAATTTAATTTTCTTACTTTGGATACAGGGGGTAAGGCCAGTGACCTTGTTGCCATTCCGCTCTCTTGACTGGCTTATATGGGTGAAGTGCTCATGAACCAAACTCTTTTTGTGCTTACCAGCGTCATTTGATTTCTTTTCTGCCTGTTGGCATTAAGGGTACTGCCATGAGTCCCTGTAAGAACTTGAACATTTTCCCTGGTATATCTTCTTGTCAGCTTACAATAAAGGTAGATTCATTCACTGTCGTTAGGTGAGGGATACTAACAACTATGAAGTATAAAAGTTGTGAATTAAAAAAAAAAAGGGGTTGGGGGCAGGGTACTGCTTTATTAACCGTTTCAGTCATGCAGCAACATTATTCTTAAAATGAAGATGTTATTCCTCCTTGATTTCATGGTGTCAGGTGGCAGTTGCAGTGGAGAAGCTGCTGTTGTCTAGTGTCTTTTTGCAGTGTTTAACGATGCTCCAAACATTTTCAGAGTTTGGAAATGACA
The DNA here is from genome assembly GCF_963584025.1 of Labrus mixtus. NCBI lineage: Eukaryota > Metazoa > Chordata > Actinopteri > Labriformes > Labridae > Labrus > Labrus mixtus. The sequence continues at coordinate 28,901,655 of NC_083622.1, forward strand.
CCTAAAAATATATAAATATAGATGTTAGAAAATATTCATGAAAAATAGAATAAAGTCAATGTTGCCACGCCATGCATTAAAAAAAGGTTATCATGGAGTACAGTCCAAATGTGTTGACACAAACGCAACAAAAATGTTACCAAAAAGTCTAAGATTTTTACTTTTGATTTAGTTACTGTCTCTAGGAACTTTTCAAATTTCTGCATATAATAGTGAAACATATTTAACTAATGTCATTGAGTAGAGGATTCAGGTAGAGTTTTTGCAGCTCTAAAAGTGTAAAATGTGAAATTTGTGCAGATAGGAGAGAAATGGTTTACTCAGTACAGTGTTAAGATGTTATTCACAATTTAAACACTTTCATCTTATCTATACCTAATCTGATGGAATACCCCTCATTTTCTTGCCCTAATGTTGTTCGCCTATAATTTTCCCCTGTGTTCTTAAATCACTCGATTAAAAGAAAAGATAGGGCAATGATAAGATAGGCTTCTATAAAGACATCAGCAACTTTGACTTACTTGAGTGTGAGCTCAAGTAAAGATTATATATCCCCGGGGTTTCAGAAAGCAAAAACCGAAACGAAGATAGATGCTAATTCTCTGAAAGCAACACACAAATACCAAAAAAGAGACCTCCTGGGAGACTGAGCTCACTAAATGGTTCAAATGGTAAATGGCCTGGTGCAAAAGCTAGATGTGAACAGTAATTGAAAAGATCACCATAAAGGTTTCTTGGTGAAACTTGATAACTTTTCTGCTCTAAAATCAAAAGGCTATCCGATTATTCAAACTTGAAGGAGAGAGACCATAGATTATGATGTGGGGCTCGTTTTTCATGACAGTGCTCATGGTATCCTGTATTAAGATAAATGTTTGGGATTAGTTGTTTAAGGTGGTTCCATTACAATGAGAATTCATATGTTGCTCTAATAATATCAAGGTGCTGGTTGTTTAACAAAATAAATTGTACTCTGAACATGAAGGCTTATACAGTAGGGAAGGTGAGAACATTAGTAAAGGAAACTGTCAGCAGATTATCTGCATTAGATTTAGATTTAGAATTACTTTTATTGATCCCCGCAAGGGGAAATTTCAGTTTTTACACTCTGTAGGTCATGAACACACACATGCAGAAACAGGATCCTATGGACATGCACTAATGGAGAGATGTCAGAGTCACGGAGCTGCCCACAGCGGGCGCTCCTGAGCTGGTGGTGGGGAGGGGGTTTGGTGCCTTGCTCAAGGGCACCTCGGCAGTGCTCAGGAAGTGATCTGGTGGCTGTGGCTCAGTTGGTAGAGTTGTCGCCTCTCAACCGGAGCAACATGTCCGATGTGTCCTTGGGCAAGACACTTAACCCTGAATTGCTCCCACTGCTTCAGTGGTGGTGTATGAATGGGATTAGTTACTTCTGATGGATGATACTACATAGCGATCACTGCCATCAGTGTGTGAAAGGGTATGAATGTGTAGGTGTGACAGGTGGTGTAAAAGCGCTTTGAGTAGTCAGAAGACTAGAAAAGCACTGTATAAGCTCAAGTCCATTTACCATCTGGTACCTCTCCAGCTACCAGACCAGCTTCCATATTTGGTCCGCACCGGGACTTGAACCGGCGACCCTCCAATTCCCAACCCAAGTCCCTACAGACTGAGCTACTGCCGCCCCCCATTACACTTCTTAGTCTCAAAAAAAACGTAGTGGCAACAAAATACTACAGTACATACACCTCTGCTCTTATCTGAGAGTACCTTTTTCCAGAATAAATTCAAACGTGGGTTTTGATTCAAATTATTTGTATTCAAATATGTCTTTATATGAGGATTTTAACCTCTTCTGTTTTAATATCAGGTTTCTTTAAACTTCAGCGAATGCATGCTAACAACACGTGCGTAACTAAGGTTGTCAAATTGTCAATACTTTGATATGTTTTCTAAAATGATGATAATCTCAGTTATTTGGATGATTGATGGTATTGAAAAGCACTGAAGCTACAGATCTCAGTCATTTATTAACCCATGGTTGCAGCGAGCAAACTATCAGAAGTTTTTCAATACCAAACTGTTGCCAATGCATTTGTGCAATTCAGACAATTTTGTTGTTTCTGTTGCATCAAAAAGTTTATCTCTTTGTTTATTTTTTACGAGAATCATATCAAAGTTTAATATCTGTTATCATAACCCTATCAGTAATATTGTATTGACAATGAATTTTCATGGTCTTCTACTGTTTTAGCCGCTGGCACGCCATCAGTTTTCCCGGCTTTGCTAACTACGCTAGTCTTTCCCCAGCAGACTATCTGTATGTCACTGTTAGATTTCTACCATCTGTGCCTGAGTTTCTGTGTAAGGTTAGTCTTCATTGGTGATCAGGAGTAACAGCTGGCTCTGGAGAGCAATGTCTCCAACCCCAGCCCCCAATGCTCCCTCACTAACCAGCGGAAACTTCTACAGCTGTCATCTGCTTTCCCAAATGACCCAGCTTTCCTTCCAGCTGCCATCACAACACCCTGCTCCCATCCCCAGTCTTGCTTCAAGGCTAAACCATTTTTTTTTGTATTGGGCCGTTATCCTTATTAAAGGGATACTGACATTTTCCAGCTTAAAGCCACTTTCCATTTGCAATCTCAACCAAGTTGCCAGCTCAGCTATCATCATGGCTCTGTGTTAAGGCCTGAATATCAAAGATTGGTATATGAAAAAAAAAGAAAATCAGTCCCAATTCAGGGATTTTAAATGGAAGCTTTTATCAAATCAACACATTGCGGACCATAGCTATCACCAGACTAAGTAACAAATGAAAATAAGTCTGGAACCTTTCACTTTATTTTTTATTTCTGTTGTCAATGGGCGCATACCAAAATGCGTGTAGACTCAATGTGGTAGACCTACAACCAGTCAAAGTGATCAGAAAAACACTTGGCATTTCACAGCCTTAGCTAGGTTGTCTGGAAATCTGTAGGAACAAGAGGGCTACTAGCATTTTTAAATGTTATATAATATATATTATATATATTCTCAAATGATGAGCAGGATAAGGTTGTTGGTTGTTTTTTGGTATTCCTTATGTGTTGGCTAACTCCTACTTTGAAGAGGGCTTTAACAAGATTTAATATTTAACAATATTTTCTAAAGACGGCAAACTTCGATTCAATAAAAATATATTACCTTATTTGGTTAAATGGTAAGAAAATATGGGCTTGATCTTTATGGTCCCCTGGGAAACACTGGAACAGCTGAGAGCAAGGCTGACAAGTAGCATCCATGTCATCTTGCCTGATTCAAGCTATGAGCACTATGAACTTTGTCCACAAGATAGGTAGACACGTTTGACTCCCTAATGATGGCTACGGCAGAGAGGATGAACATGCTCCACCTGAAAAGCTCATGGCATTATTTTAAGCTCATGTTTAAAATTCAGGTGTTATCTCACTGTGTAAAGCCCGGCTGACATTTTCCCTGGTCATCAGGTATTTTTGGTTGTAACTATTCCTGACTGTTCTTTCACTTGTATTGGAGTAATATTTGACCAGGAGTGTGTGAACTTTGGCTCGAGTAATGAAGTTGTGTACTTTGTCCACCATTGGTCGGAGCACATTAAACATGTGTTGCACATATGTATAATAAACAAATAAATTATTTTGTCTGAATGAACATAGTTTTTTAGTTGAACTTTCAACTAGGACTGTGTATAAGTGACCTGTTGTTTTCTATGTTCTAGGTGCATCACCTAAGATCATCAAGCTGCAAGAAGAACCATCAGACAACACTGACTCAGCCAAAGGCAAAAGTCTGGTCATTAACAGCACCCTGGTCCCTGTCAAAGGCATTAACAACCTCGGCAACACCTGCTTCTTCAATGCTGTAATGCAGGTTGGTATAACAATAACATAATAAATGGCGACATAACACAAACCCAATAGATTGCTAAATTTAGTATTTATAATTATGGAATATTGCAAATAAATACTAAACTTTTTGTGAGAACAATTGCTTATGATTATGAGCATGATTTGAGATCAGGAAAGTAATTCTGAATCCTTTGATACATTTTATAATTTTATAATCCTGTTTCATCAAATGTAATATATCAAAAAGGATTCCTGTTCATCATTGTTGTATCTCAAGAGTTCCTGTGAAAGCATCAAACGTCCATTCTAACAAGACATTTTGAGGACGTATAATGTTACAATGTATAAACTCCTTTAGGTGCTGCTTTTCATACGTATGGACAAGTGTCTTAGAAAAGCACTATAAAAGTCTAAGGATTATTATTATTCTTATTATCATAGTAAACAAGACTACATCTTCACAATGATTGCAAGTGTAAACAGAATAGGCCCAGAGGTCACTTTGTAGTGTATTCATTGCAGCTGTAAATGCAGTGCTAGCTAAGACATATTCACCTGTCCTTACGTGAGTGGCATTCAGTTGGTGAAGAGCATGTTCTCCACACATCACCGCTATAAAGCCTCCTCAGTCTCTCTCTGGTCGGTCATGGTGACTGCAAACTGATGTGCGTCTCGAACAATGAAGCTTTATTTTCCGCCATTTTGTTAATCACCCTGTGGGCCTTCCTTGTTGATTGAAATTTGAGTTAGTGCCGTATACATGCTTTTCCCTCATTCTCTCTGTCGGTTTCTGTTGTCTCCTTGAAAATTGCAATCTTTCTGTCCAAAACATGTAATTGTCTGAGGATGAGCTGTGTCTGTGTTCACAATACTGGCTCCATTGTGTGCTTTCCATAGCAACTGTCTTCATTGCCAGGGTGTGACAAAACAAATATCCCTTGAAATGGAAGGAAAAGATGTTTCTCTAAAATGGAAGGACAATGACGGCTCAGGCTATCTCGCCACCAAGGATCCTCACAGTGTTTGAAACTCACAGTTCATGGATAAATTTGAAATCCTCTTACAGAATAATGAAATCACAAGTTCCCTTAAGCCCACTGAAACGGAGATAACTTGTGGCGAACACTGCAATCAATTCAAATGCCCTCATGAAATGTTAAGTGTGGATGCTGTCTTGTAAGGATTCTAACCTTATTTGTCTTTTCTTGTCCACAAAACTGTTATGTGTCTTTTTATTTGATGAAGAGTAAAATCATTGCATATCAGCAGTGTGATTAATAAACGATTTTTGAATTGGTATTTAATTTCTTAATTTGTTGATTTTTTTGTCATATTTGAACAACACTACTTTGAATACTTAATGTCATACGTTAAATGAGTGAATTAAAATTATTAATAAACCGGCTTTAAATAACTCTGTCATCCCAACAGAACCTGTCTCAGACACACATGCTCATCGACCTCATCCAGGAAGTGAAGGAGAAGGGCTACAAACTGAGGATCTGCCCCCCTGTCGAGACAAATCTGGTACAGTTTGCTGTCTATCTTTTCTACTCTAAAGTCTAAGTCTTCTTCAAACTGTACTGAAGATTGATCAACTACAAAAGAGATTAATTTTGGATATTGTCGTCTTAATGCTGTGCTAATCTGACCAATCATTCCTTGTTGAATCTATTGGATACAGAAGATCAGTAACATTTGACTTAGAAGATATCGCAAATAACAAAGTTAAAACAGATCATCTGAAAATCTCCTTAAGTTATTGAAGTAACTTTCTGTTTAGATTTAAGAAGCAAAATGCAACATGAAGAATAGTATTTTTAAAAAGTCTTACAATATTGGGGAAAAAAACAATGTATCTGTCTCATTGTACTTCTTACCTTATCCATTAAATAGCAAACTAATAAACTATTTCAACTCTGATTTGTCCAAAACGTATTATTTAACCTGTGATGAAAAAAGAGTTTTCAAAGTTAAAGCTGGATAATGTTTTGTTTTGTACTACCAATAGAAAACCTTTTTTTAAATCTTCCTTTTTTAATTTTACAGACTCCATTGATGGTTTCACTGTCCAGTCCTGAGCCGCTGACCGCGGCCATGTTTCTTTTCCTACAGAGCATGAAAGAGCCAGGGAAAAGCCCACTCAGTCCCAAAATTCTCTTCAACCAGCTCTGCCAGAAGTAAGGCGCTTTTCCTCACATCTATTTCCATAAATTCACACTAGCTTCACATTCTACATACAAATATTTATATCCAGGTCAATGAAGTCCAACTGTATTGTGTAAGAATTACACTCCTCCATCATCATAGCAGCAATTTACAGCCAGCAAGCCATAGCTTTACATACCTTCAGTCCAAGAGTCAATTGTGTCTACTTTAATCAACTAGATCCAGTTAACACCTGAGAACTGTAGGTTATCTTTTGGTAATCTGGCTTCACTAACCCTTATGAATAAAATTGTACCTAAGCAGTCACACGTGGCTGGTTATCAACTAGGTAAGTTAACCCAGAGTTTCTATGAGCGTGTACACATGTGGCAGTGTTCCCACATTACAAACTCAGAATATGATATTACAAAAATATGATGAAGACACAAAATCCAAACTTAAATCAACATGGCTGCATTTGCCAAATGCAGGAAGAACAACTTGCAGATAAAATAAATATAAAAACATACTTGGAAATGGTAGGTATCCTAAATTTTATATCTTACCACTACAACATGTCCACGGCTTCAGTGTTTTGATCTTTCTCTGTTATTTGATGATAAAAGCACAATAATTATCTTCCATGAATATATTTCATACAAAAGTTCTATTGAAAAGTCAAAGAGTTAAGTTTCTGATCACGTTTCTGATAGCTCTCTCACAACAGACCTCCATGAGCAACACAATTGATGGTCAGTTGGTGCTTTTTTTGTAGACGCTGATCTTGAATTTTGAACAGTAGAAGGTTCACTATTCAGCATAGTCTACCATGACAATCCTATTCAGAAAGAAGATAACCTCTGTCATAGTACTAGAAAACCAAAGTTAGCACTGAAGTTACCTCAAACCTTTCCCATAGTACAGACACCTGATCCCAGCTGAATTCTTTCTAGTACTCAACAGCAGGGGTGTACACGTCTACACGTGTAACCGGTTAGTAAATCATAACCGTTTAGGAAAAAAGAGACCGTTTATTTTTTTATATTTTTTTTTAATTATTTTAAAATGTTTTAGAGACACGCATTCAATCATCTCTGATCAAGAGATACATGTACACTGTGTGGTGTTCATCGGGGGCCTGAGTCCTTCTGATCGAGGGTTCAGCCCGTGGATGGTGTGAGGCCGGTAACAGAGTCGGGTTGTTTGTGAATGCAGCCCAAAGCGGGTGGTAAACTCCATCTAAGGCTAAATACTGGCACGAGACCGATAGTCGACAAGTACCTTAAGGGAAAGTTGAAAAGAACTTTGAAGAGAGAGTTCAAGAGGGCGTGAAACCGTTGAGAGGTAAACGGGTGGGGTCCGCGCAGTCTGCCCGGGGGATTCAACTCGGCGGGTAAGGGACATTTGGCTTTCATACTCATCATGGTAGTTGTTTTATCATAGCCTTGTTATAGGCCTATATAGGCCTAAAATAAATACATACAGGTATTTGTTTTTACAAATTATATGGCAAGTTTTCTGTGTTACTTATATAGCCTACTTTATAAAGCACAATTGTATCTGTCTGACAACTTTGAGTGGCGGCAGTGATGCGGAGGAATCTTTCTGAAAAGCGGCCGCACCCTCCATTGGTTGTATAGTGCGACTGCGGTCCACTTTGCTTTTTCTTTTTTTCTTTTTTCTTTTTTTAAACGGTTAACCATGTACACGAAAAAATGACGTTGTGTAACCGTTTACAATTTTTTATAACCTTTCACACCCCTACTCAACAGATTAAAAAAGCACTAAGGGCACTGTGGCTGCAGCAGTTAGCTATTTGAAGCTGTTTTTGCTACTTGCCACACTGCAGTGCCACCAGTGTCATATTTGATCCAGAGCAGGGTCTAACAGGCTTTGTGACAGGCAGAAACAGCCTTACATTTGTGATCTGGACTCTTGTGTTGTTCTCTTTTATGTACAGTGTGAATGTTTGGTTGGCTGGGTTTTTGTTTGTGCATGGTACACTGCTGGTTGGGTCCACACTGTGAGTGTGTGTGAGAGAGAGTGGGGGGTGTTGTACTGTTTAGTAGTGCAGGTGGGTGACCAGGGCACTTGACACTGGATGACTGGGTACATCTCTGGTGCTGCTTTGACAGCTATTCTGGTACCTAGCTTCCATCAGAAAGGCCTCCATGTGTTTGTATGTGTCTGACTGTGTGTGTGTGTATGGGCAGCCACCTCACCTGGTACCACCTCAGTCTGCAGCACAAATGCAGGCAATTATGGGTTCAGACAGCAGGCATTGAACACAACTTTATGCACTCATGCGTGACTAGTTTCAAGTATGGCTAATCTATTCCACCGACATGACTTTGATTAGAGAGACATGACTTCAAGCTTCAGTACCCCCTACCCACATGGTACACTGATACCACACGTGAACTTTATTAAGGCCAATATTAATACGAGCCATTATATCATCTAACAATGTTCTTAAGATTCAAAAATGGTTGGAAGGAACAAAAGATATAAACTTACACTCTGGAACTGCTGATGCCAATTACAAAAGAAAAATAGTCTTTGTAAACTAAAGATTATTCTTGTAGGCTGAAAGTAAAAAGTTAACATAACAATCTTCAAAGGACTGAACACTAGTTTCAATACTACATAAGGCTCGGGCTTTATTGCTACAGGCATCACACAGTGCTCCTGTTAGCTGTGTTAAAGCCCCCTAACTGTACATTGATTTAGCTGAAAAGAAAAGTATACTTGGCTGTATGCTCCTGCTTGTTTGAGGAAAATGATTCCAAGGGCTTTCTAAGTAGGGTTGACTTCATTAATGCATTTTGCATGATAAAATTGGAGATTTGATATACTGTTAACATGCAGCGTTATTTCAGTGATTATCTTTTTCTTTTGTAGGATTCACAAAGTGACATTATTGCACTAGCCTTCTAAACTAGCCTGAGCTCTGAAATGCTGCTCTGCTTCTCCACTCAGCAACTCATCTACATTCAGTCAGGACTAAAGCTTATGGCTGAAAGTACAGGGTTAAGAACATATCCTGTTTACTGAGGCATTTTTTTTTTTTCATTTTTATTGACCTTTAACTCTGTGAATAATGTTCTTCATTCTTACCTGTCATTGCAAGCTCTTGTCACTCAACAAGGTTTTGGTCTGCCCTTGGCCTCTAGTGACTGAGAGTGTTTTTCCATTTCCCTTCACCGTCTTTCTTTGTATGTTTGTGCTGTCAGGAAGGTTAATAAGGTTCTCTGGCTAACATTGAAGGCCAGTTTGAGTGTTTAAGAGTGACTCTAGATCTGTATTGAGCCTAGTTTTCTGTGAATATATGTTTGTTCCTAAACTTTCTATGCATGTGTGAACATGAATGTCAATCTACCAGCTGGGTACCCCGTAGCCTTCCTGTTCCTCCTCCTACAGCCAGTGGAACAGGTCTGTTCTGGGCTAGGACCAGTGCCAAGCTAAGCTTGGTTGGATGGTCAGCATCACACTCTCAATCTGGTGCCAGTGAGTGTCCCAGCTTGTACCCAGGCGAGTGAGGGGCAACAAATACACTATCTAGTTCAACAATCAAGTAATCAGGAACACTGGAATGTTAATTTTAATTAGAGTTTAATAGGACAATAGGAGAAAAAACTGGGATGTCTGAGAACATAACTATTGCCATGACACATTAATTTGATTTAAATTAAACATTTCAGTGCGGGTAGTAGCACTTGCAGTTCCAGGCTTTCTGCTTTTAGGCATTTTTACATTATTCGGGACCGCTCAGTAACTGCTTTACAACTATGGGTTTTCTCTTTTTGATTGTCTCTATCCATCTCTTTATTTCTTTTTCTCCTAATATCCCACTTGTTGTGCCCATTCAGTTGGGACAGATGGCTGTTCACATCTATTGCTGCTCACGTTTTCTGCCTGTTTCTGCCACTAATGGTGGGCTCATGTTGTGTCTGCTTTTTCCTGTGATAACTTCTGTTATGATTCAGCACTTTATAAAAAATACTAATTAATTGACTGTTAGCAGAACAGTGCTTCTTGTCATGTCAAGTCCTTACTCAACCACATTTCTCCCCTCATGTCCTCTTTCAGCCATAGTGCTAGATAAATTTGCTGTGTCAGCCAAACTGACACCAACTAATCTGGGATTAGCGGCTAGCTAGCTAGCTTCATCTCATTGGCCAAATGGTGTGAATGCATGGACCATGTATCTGGGGCACTATTTAATAGTTCAAATGTTTGAATGTGGATATGAAAGTGAAGATGTGGCGCATGTACATAAAATGTTTCTTTTAATGAATTGCTTTTCAGGAAGTCTTTTACATTCTGTTCTGATGATTATGATTAAAATATGATTAATCATATGGCCAGTCTACTGATTTTGTCAGCTTTCACAATTATGAAATAATTAATATGTTTTAAGTAAATATTATTATTACCATACCACCACGTTAGGATCAGTCTATTGGGATGGAAAATATTGAACAGTGTGCATGTTTAATGCAGAAACGGGACAAAAAGGCCACTGAGACACATTCAGCTGCACCTGTTTCTCTCAAGGACTGATTCATTTTTTAGGATGGATGGACATTCTCTTGTGTCACAAAAAAAATGAAAAGCTTCTCTACCTATTTGGTTTATAAATGTCTACATACCCACATCTTTCAAATATTGTTCCTAAGCCTTTATGAAAAGCCTTACATCATTATGGAAACAGCAAAGAACAACAATGGATTCCATCTAGTGCTCTGGCATACAAAGCACATACACACAGCTACAGTAACACACACAGAGGCGGGACTGGCGTACAGGTCTGCACTGAAGGAAGACCTCTTTCGGATTGACCAAAAAAGCAGAAATTCATAGATGTGGAAAAAGAATTGCGGCTTGTGAACACATGACAAGCTAGAACCGCAGTCTGATGATTCCAACTTCAAATCTGATGGTTTGAAGCACTTCACTCTGCAAAAATACAAAACATGAAAATTACTCCAAGATAGGACCAATAAAATCTGTGAAAATCAGCACAGGTCAATTAAAAAATGTATTTTTTATTATTTTAGTTGACAATTACAGAACGGTAGTAATGCATTTAATTTATAGCACTTTTCATTAGAAACAAATCAAAAACTGCAGATTCTTGTCTTTACCCCAAAATGTGTATGCCTGCAGAACTAAAAGCCTAATTATATAGCCCCCTCGCATAATAGAATTATTTAAAACAGCCATATCTTCTGCATAGCAGAGCTTAGCATCAGAGACCTGCAGTGTGATAGATCATACAGTCTGTTGTGGTGATATGAAAAGAAATTGTATGATTTAAATTGCACAATGTTGTGCATCACAATAAGACTAGAGGCAACATGCGTACACCTAACACCACAGAGGCATTAACAGCAAACCACAGACTTTGAAGATACTCTGTGTGTGCATTAATATAAAATAAAACCAGAAAAGTACAGTTCTGCGTTACTTAAGATTTTCTTCATAAAAGGTTAAAACCATCAATTACGATAAATGTGACTTCAAATCATTTGCTTAAAGGCATTTAAATTGTTCAATATCACATAACATAGCTTGTCAAAATATGACTTTATTTTTTTATAGTTTTATATTGTGTTAATCAGAAATATATGAACCGATATTTTCAACAGAATTAAATTAGACCATATGCAGATTTATTTCAATTTCCTTGTTTTTAATATCTTCATGCCCATCCAATCATTAGTAAGGTTTTTTTATTGTTATTAATTTGTATCAATATTAATTTGGAGGCTGGGCAGTGAGAAGTTTTATTTCTGTCGCTAAGTGGAAAAATAAATAAATAAATGTAGAAAGGAGGACCGCACACTGTTTGCTGCTCAAGCATTAGGACTAAGTGTAGTTTTTGTTTAGTACAGCCCTCTAAATTGTGAGATGCACATGTCGTTATGATTGATGCTGTAATCATTGAGTCTTATTTCTATTTTTAATTCATATGTGTAAGTGAATGCTGGACAGATTTGACATGTGTACTGTGTGGGGGTACATTGCATTGTGCGGCTCATACATTTGTTTTTTCTTTGGGAGGGTGGAGCTTGTGTGGCCTTGTGTCTGGTACTAACTCATCCGGCGATTAATTGTGTTAGCTCCGCAGCTGTTTGCATTGGCCAGATTGAGAGAAGTGCTACAGGGCCCTTCTGCTTCTCTCCACTGGGATGAGCTTACAGACCTTCTCATTCCCACTGATCCCAACCAAGCTTTTCAATTGTTTCTCCCTACTACTCTGTATGTCTCGGTTTTTTGTCGCACTTGTCTCCTCCTCCCTTTTAGATTGTATTTCTCTCTTGGGCACACTAGTTAACAGAACAGGAATGGGGCAATCCTTCACATGCTGTTAGTTTCTAAGGCTTGCTGACACATGTGCTCTCTACCATCCTCACCCCTTCACCCGCTATTCCCCATTTGTCTGCACTTAAAGGGCAAATAAGACACACATCATGTCTGTTATTAGGAATGGGTGGTTGGGAGTGGTGCCATTAGGTTCCTCCAGACCTCCTGGTTATTACCTATGTTGGGTGCAGGTGGTTGGCTTTCTCTTCTCGTTTCCATTTTTTTGGCCACATGTTGGTTTGTCTCAGAATGGTAAATGTTAAATGGACTTGAGCTTATATAGCTTGAAGGGTGATTTGAGTGAATATGTTCTATAAGTAGGATGTTTTTCACTGGAATAGAAAAATATTTAAACTATTCATTTTTAAATACAAAGAGTGCATGTTTGCCTATTCAATATGACATGAAATCTATATTTCTACACCATATGGAGGCTAAAAGTACTGCTTTAAAACATGGATACAAGTGATATACCTCCACAGAACAATTAAACCTCCAACCCAGCTCTTCAGCCTCCGAAACATCCTCATCATTCGACTGATGCCAAATCATAATTTGGCCTCTCAGCGTGGGCTATGCCTGTCAGACCAACCTGTCCTGTGGTTATGTGGCTGGCTTGGCCCAACAGGTTGTAGTGGCTCTAGCCTTGGCTGCCCATCTGCCCCTGGCATCTGTCCTCACATCTGCCTCATCATACAGTAGATGGCCAGGGGACAGACCCAAGGAGAGGCTCCCCTCTAACTGCTCTGGGATTTATCTCCAGAACTGACAACAGTCAACAAAATGCAAATAAATATCATTGTATTTATGACATTTTTGGGCAATTAAGGTGTCTCTGAGTGCACAGTCAAGAATATAATAAATGTGATATTATATTTACTTACTTTCCAGGGCTCCACGCTTCAAGGGATACCAACAACAAGACAGCCAGGAGCTCCTGCACTACTTACTGGACTCCATACGAGTTGAGGAAACTAAAGTAAGCTTACAAATATACACTTACACCTGTATTTGACGTCTTAAAATGGCTTTGAGAACATCTAGTCATGATCTTTTGTCATGCTCTTTCAAAGTTTTTGTTTTTGTTACTAAAAAAAGTCCTTCAATTGGCACAAAGTACGCCTCATACTTCTGTTAAGTGACATGTCTTTACAAATGGCTTTGGAGGATCTGGCAGAAGACAGTTTGTAAAATGTAAGGACACCCTGAATATAAGCTCAGTCGGATTTTGCCAAAAATGGAGGAATTCAATTTTGAGGTATTGCAATGCTAACAAACCGTCATCGTTCTCTAATCATCACCCTTTCAGGCAGTTTACTCTCTGGATAGAGAAAAATGCCCAAGACTCTCGAAAAATTAAAAACATTCAACCTCATAAACATCCCAAACAAAATTTTCACCTTGAATATTTTAGCATTCTTAAAATATTATTTAGCTCGAGTTACCACAGTGCCAAAGTATTTTCTGTCTCTGGCCTCTTTTACCCTCAATTTGTTGAGGATATTTCCTTATTCAGTTTGGTAGAGATCTTATCAGTAATAACGTAAGACACTCAACGGTGTGTTTGTGGCTGGCTGTGTACCCATTCGCTTCTACTTGTTTTTCCACCTTTGTGTTTTAATCTTATGGTGCCATGTTTTTGGCAGAGAACCCCCAAACCTTTTTGCAGGGGCAATTAGGAGACCCCACAGCAGCCTTTTGCAGCACCAAGCTGCCCCCCGTGGCCCCACCAGTGGCTACATGAACCAAGGAGGAGAAGTTAGCGGGTGTGTTTAGTGGTCAGCCACAGAGCCAGGTCGGAGCCGCAGGCTGAGCTCCCATGCTCCCATTCAAACTTGTGAACACTGACAGTTGTGCCACTTAGGGGACTTGCAAGTGGCACGACCGGCATCATTGTGTGTTCTTGGGAAACCCACAGCTGCTGAATGAGCTCCAGGGCCGTCCCATTGTGCTTGAGGGTCACCCATGGCCCCCTCCTAAAAACATAGACACACACACACACACACACACACACACACACCCTCATCAGCCTATCTCCCAATCCAATCAGGGAGGTAAAGGGGGGGGGGGATATTCATTCACTCAGAATCTAATTTAAACCACAAAGAACATTCAGAGATACAGTGGCATTTTAGCCTGCATTGTAAAGTGATGTTTAAAATAAATGTGAACAGTAAAACCAGTTGCTATTTTTGAATAAAGATACAATTTGTTTCAGAAGTGTAGTAATTATTCCTTCTTCAAACACAGGACAAACATAAGGCAGACTTTTTCTTTCTTTCTTGTATACCTAGTTTACCTGGATAAGTTAAGTCCAGTTTGAAAAGACACATTTGAGTAGCTTCTAAATACTATAACAATGCAAGCGCACTATTCTGTTGTAGAGTATGTCGTTTGAGTTTTGTATGAATTAGTGAGGGAAACTGGTGTCTCTGTAGTGGCTGTCACCAAGCTTTTAGAGGCCCTAAGTGTTTGTGTTTATCGGCCATTAGTATCAGGGATCTGAATATGCTAATTTGGCTCCACTCAATTATCACCAATTAGCTGAGACGGTAGGTATTACTCTCTGAGGGCATGGACTGTCCTTCTTTGCCCCATCTTCAGTTTAGTTTCCACCCCTGCACCCTTTTACCAGCAACCCTCTGCACCCCCTATCTACCCCTCCCACTGCCCATCCTGTGTGGGACTGTGCACGCTGTTACATTTTGGAGGGAGTGAGGGTGGGGGTTACTGGTAATTAATTAGTAGGAGAGCCCCATTCTGGTTTGACTGTGTCGACTGAGTGGGATGCAGACTGGCCAGGCAGGGATTAACAGGACTTTTTGACCTAAATAGCCAGTCCAGTGCGTGGGTCCCGGGACAATGGGGGCTGACTGGTCTCGGCTGCAGACATAGACCATGGCCAATTATCTATTGATTGGTGCTTCACTGTGGCTGTGCCTCTTCACAGCTCTCTCACCAACACACTCACTGACCATGTCACCTTCAATAAGAGGACCCCATGAAGATCTTAGACCCACACACAAACATGCACAGTTCATTAAGACATTTAAATGTTAACATTTTTAGACAAGCACAATAATTATTTTACACTAATGATGCTTGTAATAGGTAAACCTGTCAAACTGAGCTGTAGGCTAGATTTTGATATTTCACTAATGGATATAATAGAGAGAAGTCAAGACAGAAACCTTGAGTTAATTGTATTCAAATGTAATGAATTCAGTTTGCATCCAGGGCCATCACACATTGTCTGTAATGTTGTATCATTTTGTGTTTGTTGTTTGCAGAGAGTGAAAGCAGGAATTTTGAAGGCTTTCAATAATCCCACGGAGAAGACCGCAGACGAGGACACCAAACGTCAAGTCAAAGGTTCTTATGTTCATTGCGGTTTATAGATGGCTAAGATCAATAGTCCCATCTTGTGGTGGTTAATGGAAGTACAGCTAAGTTACTCATCTGGTAAAGTAGGTTACAGATTTAAGGGATTTTTCAAAGCTTTACCGTGAAAACTGTTTCCCTTTTCTACCAGCGTACGGAAAGGAGGGTGTGAGGATGAACTTTGTGGACCGCATCTTCGTAGGCGAGCTGACCAGCACAATAATGTGTGAAGAGTGTGAGCATGTGAGTGTATGTGGGTGAAGCACTACAGGAAAAAAGAACTGAAGTTCACAAGTTCTTCATCCAAACTTACATTAATACATAAATATGTAATCCAGTGAACACTGTGATGTAACATCCATTTTTGATTTTGCTAGTGCTCTGAACAAGTACAGCAGGAAGCCCAACAGATTTTTAGAAACAAAGGCATTGTCCATCAGTCATAATGTGGCAGACTGTTATACTCATGGAAAATGTTTCCCTTCAAATAAAGAATAGCCTTGTAGATAGAGAGCAGCGGGTGTGTAACAATTAGATGAATGTAACTTAAAACCGAAAAGGCTTTGAAAGTTTTGAAGGTAGACAGTAGGTGGTGATGAGTCATTTAGAATTTAGTTCAACTGATTTCAACAATACTTTTACCATTTAATATCATAGAGTGTTAAATGTGTGAATCAACTAACCATGACAAATTGATCAAGTTA
This sequence comes from Labrus mixtus, assembly GCF_963584025.1. NCBI lineage: Eukaryota > Metazoa > Chordata > Actinopteri > Labriformes > Labridae > Labrus > Labrus mixtus. Next base: position 28,918,105 of record NC_083622.1, read on the forward strand.
AAAGCGCGGGTCCCGGGTGTCTTGTTGCCATGAGACCCATAAGCTTCCTACTTTGGGGTGGAGGAACTCTAAAGTTAGTGTCATGAAGTCAGTTCTAAACAAGGTCTGCAGTTTCCCCACATAACACAAAAGAAAAGGTTTTAAATAAAGATTGGCCCTTTAAATTTCAGTGTTTTTTTTTTCTTTTCTCAAATATCCATCTTCCACTTGGAGATCACGTCCTTTAAACCGAAAAAACAATAACTTGTAAATAAAATGTATTTATCTTATCAAAGCCTTCAATGCTAGATTGAAGACTTGAAAAAGCAGCCTTAATGTACGTATATGAATGTATGTGCTGATAAAGATGTGATCTCTCTTTCAGATCTCCACAGTGAAGGAGGCTTTCATAGACATTTCTTTACCCATCATAGAGGAGAGGGTGAGATATTTCTATATTTCATAAGAATGGTTTGACAGGGTGGTGATCATAACTTACACACAGTAAACATAACTGAAGAAGTATGCAACAATGTGTTTTTGTAAATTTTTCAGCTCGCCGTAGAACACCTTTACCTTAAGATAATCATATTGTTTTTGGTTTCAATTAATAATGAATGAAGTTTGATTTTTTTTTTCTGCTCAGATATCGAAACCATCCAACCCTGGCAGACTGGGGAAGGGCAGCCGGGAGCAGGACATCCACATGCCTCACAGCGACCAGGTTCTTTCTGCAGCCCATCCTGTCAACAGAAACAATAGGAAGCTAAGTGGACAGGTACAATTGCATATGTTAACTATGTGAGTCCCCCGCATTTGAAATGTATATTTGTGACTGTTTTAATGTATACCAATTGAAAAGTAGATATTAGCCAGATTTGTTCATTTGAGCTGTGTAAAACATTTAATTGGGGGCCCTGTGTGAAAAACTAGAAACCTGCCTCTCTGAAAGGGTCTTATGTGTCTGTTGTTTTTCACCCAGAAGCAGCAGAGCAGGAGGTCCTCAAGCTCTGTGGAGGAGAAGGGAGCCGGCTGCGGTGTGGAGCGGCCAGAGGAGGAGGGTGTAGCTGGTGGATCAGCCCGTGGTGTCTCAGTTTGCAAGATGGCTGTTGCTGGCAGCCTATCAGATGGCAGTGAAAGAGACTCTGGTGCACAGGACAGCAGTAATGACGCTGATAGTGAGGCCTCAGAGAGCGAGTGGGCCCCGCGCATCTCCTCCTCAGGCCACAGCCACGGGCACATGTCCACTTCTACTCTCACTCCATCTCCCACGCCTGTCTCTGTCTCTGCCTCCTCCTCATCTTTATCATCGTCAACGAGGCAAGGTGGTGCTGTGGAGCAGCTAGTTACTGCAGTGTCTAAAGTGAACCTCGGGTTCACTTCTGGCGACTGCTCTCCTTCCACTCACTGTTCTCAGGAGGAGCTGGGAGAGACACAGACACGAGATAACCTCCATCATCAACACCACCAGGGAGCCTTTCAGGTGTTGTCCCACAGTTACACGCCCAGCTCCAAGGAGTGCTCCATCCAGTCCTGCCTTCATCAGTTCACCTCTGTGGAGCTGCTAATGGGCAACAACAAGCTGCTGTGTGAGAGCTGCACTGAACGCAGACAAAAACAGCTGCGCAAGAGCAGCTCTGCAGGTGAGAGCTTTGAGATCAAATAATCTTTGTATTGTCCAAAATGACTACATTACATCATAATTTGTATTGTTGTCTGGGATTTTTTAATTTCATTACAAGCTGACGCCACCCTTAAAATAATGATCTCCTTCTGAATATCACGCTCTTGTGTGTGTTGTCAGCACTCTAAACTCACTTTTCATTTAGTTAAACATAAAAATATATTTTGGTGGGACTGTATCCACTTTTTCAGTTTCAGTAACCATCCAAATACAATGTAGACTGCAGGATAGCAATGCTCTGCAAGTAGTCAGTACTTCATTCACAATATTAAAAACATGCATTTGAAACTGAGTTTGTAAGTAACTGATTATTTGCTTTTTTAACTTTATAGACTGTTGACTGTTATGTGAGCCTTTAAGCCTTGTCCTATGTGTAAGAAAGGATTAGTTATTCTGATGGACACTTTACACAGCAACCTCTGCATCAGAGTGTGAATGTGTAGGTGTTACCTGCGATGTAAAAGTGCTCTGAGTAGTCAGAAGACTAGAACAGGGCTATACAAGATGAATTCCAATATTTGCTATTCTATGTTTGTCATAATCACTTCAACTATTTTCATGACATCTTTGATATTTTAAATCGAGTAAAACAGAGTTCATGTTTTAATATTTCTTTGTTTTCTTTTTGTTGCGCTTATGACACAGACAAGAAAGTGGAAAAAATGTACACCAGCGCGAGGAAGCAAATGCTGATCACCTCGCTGCCTCCTGTCATCACATTACATCTTAAACGCTTCCATCAGGTGAGCCGACTCACACTCTGCCTTTTCCAGCCCTGTGTTTTACTATGAAGACAGTATGGTATTGCATTTGATGCAGTAGTCTATGATGTTTCTACATTTGTCATAATCAGAGAATGTGTCTTTGGGCCTAAATGTTAATGTCCCATGGTTCTGTTTTCTTGTTTTAAGGCAGGAATGAACTTAAGAAAAGTGAACCGCCATGTTGACTTTCCACTCATCTTGGATCTGGCTCCATTCTGCTCAGCATCCTGCAAGGTATCATGAAACTTATGAGAAATGGCCAAACATTCTGTGAGCTTGAAATTAAATTACCGTTAATAAAAATATCAAACGTTGTATGAATGCAAGGTTTTCAAACTCTCTTTTATATTAACCATTGCTTTTCATGTAAAACTAAATATTTGTCTGTGATTATTTGCTTCAGTCATTCTGTATGTAAGGAATATCTTCAGTAGTTTTTTTTCCTGGACCACTAGCTGTATACTTTTCCTTTTTACCTGATCCTCATGTTCCTCTCTTCTGTCCTGTCTTTGAAAGAATCTGGCTGCGGGTGAGCGTGTCCTCTACAGCCTGTACGGGATTGTTGAGCACAGTGGCTCAATGCGGGGCGGACACTACACTGCGTATGTAAAAGTGCGCTCTCCCCAGAGGAAAACAGAACAGCACCACAGGAACCTGTCGGGTCAAGGTTAGGCTCCTTTTTTTTCCTATTCTGTGTGTTAGTTTGCTGTTAACAACAGTGGTCAGTAATTTTGCATCTTTCACCTTAAAGTGTCTTCTTGAAAACAGACAGCATGAAAAGGGAACTTTTTGTTCTATAGAGAAAAGTTTCCTTTTCTGCTTTGCCCATCCCCACAAGATGTTGTCTTGCTAAGATCAGCAGAGCAGTATTGGAACAAAGTTCTAACTCTTAAAACAATAGTCCTAACTCCTGTGCTCATTAAATCTCAGAAGTGATTCAGTGGACTCTGATGCAGCCAGCGTACGTCCAGCTTGATTCAAGTACAACTTCTGGTCCTCCGTCTCAAAGAAAAGCGCAGATGTTTCAACAAATGTTTTAAATGTCTCTTGCTTGTTTGGCTCCATCCATCTCATTTGTTTGATAGCAAAATATATTAGTAATGTTGTAGTATATGTTGTTGTTGTGGAGATGACCTGTGACAGCTAATCCATATACCTGTACAATAAACATTGTTTACGTTATAACTTTATTATAACTGAATAACAAAGCACCCACAAAGGCGGTAGTGTCTTCTAGTTTTTTGTAGTATGTATGAGACAGCTTTATTTTCTTAAACGATTTTCTTTGTCCAGTGACATTAACACTGATTGTATTTGTGTGTTTCAGCTGCGCGTGATATAGGGAGCAGCCCCCAGGGTCAGTGGGTGTACATCAGTGATACCACGGTTCAGACGGTACCAGAGTCCAGGGTACTTAATTCTCAGGCATACCTGCTCTTCTATGAGGAAATGCTGTAATGTGACTAAAGTATTTTTTCCTATACATCTGTTTTGCCTTGTTTTGTTTTGGCACATGCCTGTACTGCTCCTCTCATTGGATCTGTGAGTCGGTGGAAAAGGGAAAGATGACACTCACTTTCCTTACATGAGAGGAATGAACGTTTTCTTTTGCATAGGAATTGAATTATAATTTACTCCTCTAAATATATGATATGTAAAAGGCAAATATCAAAGCAATTATTTTTCTGATTTGTTGAAGCCCAGATCTTTGTTTTATTTTTTGTTTTTTTTTAAATCCTTCCCTTTAAAAGAGGGCTAGAGAAAGGAGAGTTATCTCCTGCTGTCACGATCACGTGCCTGAGATATGAACTGCATGAGGGAGTTTGCTACAGTAATTAACAGGAAACAAGTGGAATTATTGCATGTTTAAACTGTGCTCAGCACTGACTAGTTGATGTCAATTGTGTGTGTGTGTGTGTGTGTGTGTGTGTGTGTGTGTGTGTGTGTGTGTGTGTGTGTGTGTGTGTGTGTGTGTGTGTGTGTGTGTGTGTGTGTGTGTGTGTGTGTGTGTGTGTGTGTGTGTGTGTGTGTGTGTGTGTGTGTGTGTGTGTGTGTGTGTGTGTGTGTGTGTGTGTGTGTGTGTGCACACATGTTTAAGTGAAAGAATGAGTGAGAGACAGGAGAATGTAGATTTAAGGTGCTATGTGTATCACTTGTACATCAGTTAACCATTGATTAGCACACTAAACTTTAAGGAGTATGGTTGTAAGACTTAGTTACATAAACCCTATCGTGATGCAGATCTGCGTCTCACATGCGGCTCACATTTGTTGAAAAGTGAGCTTGACGATGGCAGACGAGAGATCGTAAGAAACGCAGAGAGAATAATGAACTCAGACATGTTAGTCTTTTTTCAGTAAACAGTATGATGCATGAGGAAAAGTAGCCGTGTCAGTTGTGACAGAGTGGTTCAAATGTTTGAGAAAAATGAGCACCATGTGGTGTTAAAAAGAGATTAATCTTTGTCCTATTTATTTATAATGACATTTACATACTGGTTTGAAATGAGACACAGAGCACCTTAAAGGAATAGCACAACTGTTCAGTTATAGCCTACTTTGAGAGGATTGTTCTTTTCTATATCAGAATGTATACCTGTAAGACTATCAGTGAATTTCATTTGCCAAAGACAAGTTTTGTAACTGCAAGTCAGAGCAGAAGTTCCAAACCGACAACAAATTGAGTTTTTTTCTTCACGCACACTTTCATTCATGTTTGTTCTCTCAAGGTCGTCTGTAAGTGTTGTTGCACAAACCAATGGACTCAATGTTTTTCATACCAAGAAAGCACCCTGTCTGCCTTCGTTGTAATTTAGCTCTACGGTAACTTTTAGCAGACGCGCATACAGATCTATTAAGATGTCCAACAAAGAGCCACAGAGTGACTCTAAATTCCTCAAACTCAAGGGCTCTAAGCCTGACTCCCAAAACTTTTTTTTTTGTCATGTGCATGGGTTGAATCTTCTAATGGTTGTATTGCCTGTTCTTGAAATGTCTGTCAAATGAGCTCTTCATCTTTTTTTCTGAAAGTATTTTAAGTGAAAACATTTTCTTTCTCATTGGACAATTGCCAAAAACACGTAGAAGGGAAAGCATTGAACATCCGAATCTAGACGCTTTTTTTCTTTGCAGACGAGACGAGGATAAATACAGTGCCTGTACTTCAGGTTTGAGAAACCTATGCATGGTGAAAAGAAAAACGTATGCATAGATAAATGCAAAGAGGGATATGTGTGTAATACTTCTATACAGTATGGTTTACTGTAAGCAGAGAGTATATGTAACTATACATACAAGAAACAAAACCATGGTGCTTCAGGCGTGCAGGATTTTCCTGAAGAAAAACAAACGTGAGTTTGGTTAGGAAGTGATAAACATTTGGAATAACTACATACTGTATCAAAATAAATCTAATTTATGAACTGGATCTTCCTCAAGACTCCTTTCCTTTCCTGTTTGAGCCTCTCTGCTGCCAAAGCTCTAGTGGAAGAGAGATGAGAGATCACAAGGGTGGCTTTTGTAGTTTCTGCTTTGGACTTGAGTCATCCTGTTTTTACTACAAGTGAGATGCTGTCCAGCATCGCTCTTGGCTGTCACGTTTGCTCCCATGGTGCCATATTCCACCCATCATCACCGGTGATAGGCCCTGACGGGTGCAAAGCAGCACTGCTTCAGAACATGTCGCGAGCTGGTGAAGAGGAGGTGGGTGTGGAATCAGGAAAAGGGCAACGTCCAAAAGCATCCCCTTCTACGTCCTCTCGTCCCCACATGCTGTGACATCCGAGTCATGCTGCTAGAACATTAAAACAGGTTGTCAAGCCACCACCAACAAAAGAGGAAATCTTTTCTGAAATGTATTTGTCTATTTTTAAAGCGGGGGGGTGGCTTTTGGCTTGGGGACATGCAGCTGAAGGATTTGATGTGATTTAATCTCACTTAATGAAAGGTGCTCTATCCACCCCTTGTATTAGATAAATATACTGGAATGTTTATTCAAGTACTCCTACAGTTTCTACCAGCAGTGTGGGTTAAATGTTACTGCTCTCACCCAGGAAGCCTTTTGAACTGTCACTCCCAACATACTGACCCTGCATTATCACACAACACTACCTTTTCTGGTGCAAATATCTACACACATGCCTCAGGCTCTATTTCTCATGGTGGACATGCATCACTTCTTATAACACCCACATTAAACATGACAGAATGCTAATCAACACCTACAAATAACTCTTTCCAAAAAACACAGTTTGTGATTTTATTTTAAAAAAGGTTTTAGGAAAATGATGACGCATAATAAGGGCTACAGGGAAACTAGATATCAGGGGCCATATTCATAAAGCTTTCTGGTGTAATGAGTTTCTCCTAGTGAAGAAATTCTATGGAAATGCTTAGAATCATGACCTTTCCAAATAGTTTCCCCTTAAAGTTCAAACTAGATCCAGGTAAAGAAAGTTATTCACAAAGCATCCTAGCCTTTTTCAGAGCTCCTCGGGTGAAAATCTGTTGGAGGAGTAGTGAGGAGGACTTTTAAGATTTTCTCAAGCAGAGGAGAAAATGGCTGAAAGACGGTGAGATATAGGAAATGTTCTCCAAACACTGAATGACAGTGAATGAATAAAGTGCAACAGCTTGGATCGTGCAGGGATCATGTTTGTGGTAGATCTCTTTAGATCACTACCACCCAATGCAACAACAAAAACTGAAGTGTTCACAACATAAAGATATTTAGCAACTGGAAGAATGCAACAGTGCAGCAGTGATGGCGTGGGTCTGTCACAGCCGTCAATCATCAGTGAATCACGCAAACTACAGCCCTGCCACAGCCTCATATTAATATCACTTAGATTTAGTAGGCTACTAGAATTACCAGCATTGAAAATAAACATGAGCAAATAAATGTAACCATCAGCATGGGAGGAGGTTACTTTGTTATTTTCTTTACTTGGAAGTCCCACCGAGAGTAAAAAATCTCGAGATGTGGCCAAGGTAGCGACCAAACACACTCAAAAACACATTAACAAACAACATGAGAAAATAAACTATATAAACACCACTACATGGGAAAAAAACATTTGAAAAAAGGTAGGATATCAAAATACACGTCTTTCATGAAAAACATCCACATGCCTCTGTCACCACCTTTATGCTCTCACCATTGGTTAGTGATATCAGTGTGTCTAATTTTAGCTCTTTTGAAAGATTTTTTTTTTTTTTTGCACCAATACTGAATGAAGAATATTCTTATTGAATCATAGTGGGCCTGAACATACAAAACTGTTTATGCAGACATTTCAGTCCATCTCAGCCTTTTCAGTACAAAGTGAGACATGCAGGTTTTCTCCACAGGTGCATTAAGGCCCTTTATACTGATGTAACCCTCAGCATGTAAATGTCTGATTATATTCTATGATGGCGCCAATAGATTTCACTCTCCTTCTATGTCCATCATCACTAAGAGAGCTCTTTTCTCAATTATTTGGAGCAACCAATAACAGCTTAAGATAAAGTTTGTCATAGCAACGGGGTCAACCACACCTCCTCGTTTATATAAAAATGAGTTGCTCTGAGAATATACCTAATTAACTCTTAAGCAAGGATTTTGCTGTTTTTGTTTTTCTGTTTTTTCATGTAGTTGATTGTGTCTTGTGTTTTTACTGCTGTGTCTATAAGGTGACCTTGAGTGACATGAAAGACGCCCATAAATAAAATGCATTATTATTCATTTTCTAACCTTACCTGGAGTTCTCTGAGAGGATTCTCAGAACACTGTGAATGTAAGCACAGGTATTGCAGGTGCAGTTACAGTCTGTTTGCTGAAACTCAAACCTCAGTCTGTTATACTGAGCTATCATTTAGCTTATATTTCGTGTCATGTCCTTCAAAATGTTATTGTTATAACATTAAATGGTGATGGTAAATGGACTTGAGCTTGTATAGTTCTTTACTACTCAAAGCACTTTTAATCTGCATGTCACACCTACCCATTCACACACTGATGGCAGTAGTGAGACCATCAGAAGTAACTAATCCCATTCATACGCTGCCAATGAGGCAGCAAGAGCGAAGTGTCTTGCCCAAGGACACATCGGACATGTTGCTGCAGGAGCTGGGGATCGAGCCACATTCGCCCCTCATTACCATTGATGTGTATTCAGGAAAGAAAAAAAACCCTAGCTCTGGTGTGTTGCTGTCTTCCAACTCAGACCGGCAAGCTTTTAGAAATACACATGGTAGAATAAACTGACTACTAACCAGACTAAACAACAGCCTTGTGATCCCAAAAGGCCCGAGGCTTGATGTGTTCTCACTTCTCTTCATTTCATTCATCAAAATATGCTTTTGTATCCCCCACCTTATGAACTGATTCTTTTATTTTGCATCTGCCTTTCTTTTAATCATACCACCATTTTTTGTTCAGACGCACTGTGTCGACAAGTATTTTATATTTCAGTTGATATTAATCAACAAATTGAGATCATTTCACCTGAATAAAAGTAGCAACACAGCCACTTACACATACTTTAGTATAATTAAAGGTCCTGCACTTCAATGAAGCAACCAACTTTTTGTTACTATATGGCGTCAAATCACAACACAAGTTATCTCATGACACCATAAGATATAGAACAGGTTAAAGCCATACTTTATAATTATATTTACAGAGACCCAACTTTGATTCTCAAATAATACTGCAATAGGAAAATGCTTGCACAAAAAAAAATCCTTTGGAGAGGCTGGAACCTGAAGCAGGACAAGACTTACTTGCAGACAGTCATCCGCTGTAACATGATGGACAGACAGGCAGACAGACTATTAATGATGACGCAAGTAAGACTGATAATAACTAATGTAGCATTTGGAGTTAAGCAGGTCAACTATGCACAAGAGAGACGACAGGAGCACAAACATTGGGGGAATGCATATTGATGGAGAGAGGGAAGGGGACAGGTCTGGACCTCAGTGTGTCCCCATGAAGTCTAAGCCTTTAGGGAGATAACTATAGGAGCTGTTCCTAGGCAAGCTTAAGCCAGCTCTGACTATAAGCTTTATATACCCAGAACCTTACCTGTAGACTTCCTTGGGAGAAGGGCATGATAGGTGAAAGCTTTACCCCCATTCCACTCTTCTTAGAGACTATAGAACACAAGCAGGCCTGCATAACTCTATGGCCTGCATTCTGTGAGTGCAATAATCAAAGGGTAATGGGGCTCTGATATGTTGCAGCCTTCTCATTGAGACAAGATGTGAATGACTTTCTTGCAAATTTAGGGAGAATAAGGATGTCCTTGAAGTTATTTTAGATGGGAACTGGAGTTCATAACCCGATGAAATATAAGTCTCAGGTTTCTTTTGGTGGTGCCACTTTTTTGGTGATCTTGATTAAATAGTGTCTCTAACAAATGATATCCTCTGACTGTCCTTTTTCTTCTGTCACCCTGGTCTCTTTTGCTTTTGTCACTCACATAGAACAATCAGTATTATTTTCAATCATTTTTGTAGTCGGCTAAATCCTAGAAGCTTTATTGCATTCTTTGAGTTAACTGTTTTTTTTTTTGTGGCTTGATTAATAAGTACTATTGAGTTTTATCTGCAAAACAATATAGAATATTTATGGACACATTCACCACTCGTTCTCTCTCATTCACTCAACCACTACTGCCATCACTGGGTTTGGCTAGAGCTGCTGGTCAGTCCTCAGCCGCCTTTGACACTGTGAACCACCACATCCTCTTCATACTCTCTGATTTTGGTACAGGCTAACTCAGGATCTGAACCTCTGCTGGTTCAAGTCCCATCGCATAGAGAGATCTTTGACTGTGCAGACAATACCCAGATCTTCCTGTCATTCCTCTTGATGACATGACAGTCTAGGTCCTGATTTTTTTTGCCTTGCCCATACCACAAAATAAACGCAGTGAACTCTTATTTCAACTACTCATGTGAACAAGGCCTACCACTATATCAAATTGGTAGAGAGCAATGCTATCTCCAGTGACTATGTGAATATTAATAACACACATTTCTTGTGACTTTCATACAAGTGTTAACACTTTTCACCAGTTCTTTTAATCAATCTAACTGCAAATTCAATATTGTGGTCGCAATGCTGCCTTTGTGTGCTGCTCGTAAGATCCTACTTCGAAATGTTGAAGTATAGCGAAAAGTTAAGTTTGCGAGTAGACAAAACCCACAGGCATAGCCTAATGACAGTGTATCTAAAATCATTAACCAAGAAGCCTTAGAGAATTGTGCCAATTTATATATCAGAGATTCGCTCAGGACAGAAACGCTTATACTGAACATACAGTTATATCAATGTTTTGAAACCTGTCCCGAACCCGACTACACATGTTCGAAATATTTATTAGTCAATAAAACCTAATCATCAGACACAGACGCAGACGAACTTTCAATCAGCCAAACGTTCAGCCTTTAGAGACAGACAAGTTGCATGCACAAATAATTACCAAATATAACCCTGAATTTCAACATTTCTGACAGCCTGTGAAGGCAGCATCAGAGCCTCACCGCGCAGCAGAGAGCAGGCTCCGTGGAGCAGCCATTTTGATTTAGAGCCGCAGAGTGGGGAGAACTGTCTGGAAAAGGTGGGGATCTTGTTACTCAAAACACACAGCTGAAAATAGTTCCCCTAATATTTCCATTTTGTACGGAATTGATGTGAAACGCAAAGGTAGATTTGTTTGCCCTGTAAAATACTGCTTCCACTATCCGTTGGCTTTTATACTTAGCCTAGCTTACGTTAGCTAGCGATAGCTTTGGGACGCCTCTGTAGCTTACAAATGCATGACCAGTTTAAGATGTTTTAGCTTTACCTGCCCCTAATTTATTGCAAAATGGACACAAGACGTTGTACTACATGATTGTTATTTAAACCATTGTCAGAGGGAATACTTTATATCATATTGAAGTCGTTACTATACGGCTAGCTGGCCACTTAGGACACGCTAGCATATTAAAGCTAACGCTTGCTCGTCTATGGCTATGTGACGTCACACTGGTGTAATGTAATAGCACATTAACTACAGCAGCTTACGCTTGTCAGTCAAAGTGATGGCGATGATGCAAATACAAATCTAAATCTAGACGGACTGCATGTTTCAGGAGTGGATTCTGATGAGAGAGATGTGGGACCAGGGAGGACAGCCCTGGCCGCAGTGGCCCCTCAGCCAGCAGCAGTGGATGCAGTCTTTCCAGCACCAGCAAGATCCAGGTGAGTGAGAGATGTGCATGCACCTTGAAATAATGTGCATGATTATAACATATGCACATGCAGAATCATTTAACATGATATAATATAACATGATATTTAGATATATATCACATGCACATTCAGAATCATTTAACATGATTCTGACATGCAGCACTTGCACAGTTCCATTCTCCATGTATCACTACTCTAGTAGCTTTAAAAATAATGTTTTACCAGACTTATTGTGTCCTCTGTACGAGTGTTTTATTTATTTCTTTGGTGTACTTTCTGGCCATTTGAAGGTCAAGTGGACTGGGCGGCCCTGGCACAGGCATGGATTGCTCAGAAGGAGTCAACTGGAGCAGAACAGCCAAACATTCAGCCTAATGGCCAAGATATCCCAGGCCTTGACTCTGTCGGACAGAGCAACCATGGCACCTTCCAGGGTGACCCAGCATTTGGCAGAATGTGGCAGCCAGGTACAATATTTGACCCCATTCAGCCCCTTTGTACTTTTATTGATGGTGAAGTAAGTAATTGTGTTCATTACTGATTCACTGGTATTTGCTTTACGGTAGAGACTTGATGAATCAGTAGAAACATAATGTGTTTTTTATTTGTTACACTTAGATGCTGTATTGCTTTTGCTTTTAGTTATTAATTATGTTTTCATTACCAGAATGGGGGCTGCATGGCCAGCCCCCTCCTCCTCCACCCCCTGACCAGACCTGGATACCTCCAGGGTCAGGACCAATGGATGTTGTAAACCCCAGCGAGGACAGCAACAGCCAGGATAGTTCGGAGTTCAACTCTGAGGCCCACCACGGGGTTTACCCCCAGAACAGCCATGGGTATGGGGCACAGCCCGACAGCTACGCCATGGCCCCCATGGCCATGAACCAGTTTGATTATCAGGTATGCAGATTCAACAGTAAGACCTGTTGAAGCGTTTGGGTTTTAGTGTGACAGCCAAGTAAAACAAGAAGGAGCAATCCGTGTAAACTTTCCCGGGTCCCAGCATCTAGGTGTATCAGTCGTTGCTTTCTCGATGCGATGCAGAGGAAGGTGTTGGCTTGTTGAGGATCCAGTATGGTTTGTTTTATTGTTTTGTTTTTACTTTGTATTTTCCTCTTTTTTTTAATTGAATACATTTTCTAGCTCAGTCAGGATTGATGGGCGAATGCTAGATAATTTAATTCGGGGAAAGACAACACGGCGCAAAACAGTGAATGCCACCTGGTGGCCCCTCTGAACTTTGAACATGATTTAATTTTCTGTTTTTCTCTCTCTCTCCACAGCATGGAGCTGCTTCATCCTTCCCTCCTGCACCCACAGGCTTTCACCCCCCTTACTGGCAGGGTCCTCCTCAGAACAGGCGAGATACAAGACCACCTGGCTTTAGAGATCGGCCAAGATCCCCCATCCAGCTTCCTGTCAAACAGGAGGTCCCGGCAACATTAGGTAAGTGTTTTCACTTACCTAAAAGCTATCAGATAATCATTTTAAGAATGCTTGAGGTGCATTGCTTTACACCTTTGCGATATGGAATTCTCGTAATTTTTAGAAACTTGTTACAAAACAAAAACGTTGACCAGGGATGAACAATTCAAATCTTTTTAAGTACCATACAGAACCAATACTTTTAGTAGCAATTTCAATGATACAACTGCTGTTTCCTATCATCTTAAATGAATTTATAATTTTCAAAATGATGGTCAGTTAAAAACTCCCAGTAATCTGAATGTTAGAAAAGACAGCTGTAACTCATGAACGATTTGATAAGCTGATGAACAGTAGATTTAATAATCTATTTGGAGCTGTGTGTTTGTATGACCCTGATCCCAGGTCAGAGAAATAGCTCAAAATAATCAACAGAGAGGATTTTAAAAGTTTTTGCAAAAAAAAAGTGTCAAAACTCAGAAAGGACTTGTGCATTTAGTATGTGGTTGATTCATACTGACCTTGGACTACGCACTCAGATGCTGTAAAAAGGCGCACGCTACCTGCATGGATCAGAGAGGGCCTTGAAAAGATGGACAGAGAGAAGCAGAAGAAGCTGGAGCGAGAGCAAATGGAGAAGGAGCGTGCAAAAATAGCAAAAGATGATGGCAAAGATCAGGAGGCAGAGCAAGATGGTGATGGGCCACGCATGCCTCGCAAGAGTAAATTTGTAAGTAACCTATTTCTGTTGATTGATGGTTTCCCTTTGAAAGACAATTTACTCTTAAACTCACTACTGTGCTACGTGTTAGTGGTGAAAAAGATGTCCAAAGTCATGGATGACGTCTCTTTTCTCAGAACAGTAGCGATCATTACCTTCAGAAATGAGTGCACACTATGCTGCTTTGTGGTTTTGAATATCAGTCTTTGCTCCTTTCTGTATCAGGACAGTGAGGATGAGGGAAATGATGACAATGAGGATGAAGAAAATGTATCCATGAAGAAAGAATTTTCTGCCCAGAGTCCATCGCCTCCTGCAGAGGACAGTGAACCTGAAATGACTGATGAGGAAAAGGAATTCCAGCTGGTCAGTTTCAGCACTGATGACATTTTTACATTGATTTCTGTAGTTAAGGAGATTTATTGAAAAACAATTTCTTGTATTTGTTTTTTTGTCCTCTGTCCTGATCACAAAAGATGATCATCACAAAAACACTCCTGACAGAGATCCTTCTTGAGGTCACTAATGAAGAGATCCAGCATGTATCCAAAGAGACTCACCGGAAAGCTACTCGAGGTCTGCTCTTGATTTCTCCAGTTTTTGCATCACATGTTTGTCACCAACGTAGTTTACTTAAACCTAACAAGAACCCATTATGTGCATAATAATCTCCTATAATTGCACACAGTAAAGTACTGTAAACTAGAGTCATAGAGCTGCAAACATAGGAATATGTCTGAAATGTGTTTTCAAGCATTCTCTGCTAATGCTTTTGAAAGAGAGAGCAGAGCAATATTTTTAACAAATAGTATTTGATGGTCTCCTGGTTCATAGCATCAAAGGTCCTGCTTGTAAGACTGTATGATTTGACTGAACAGGTCTCACCACTGATTCTGACCAGCATTCACCTATAGATAGAGCCAAGTGAGCATTGGTTCAGATTGGTTCTTTCCCTTCCTGTCCGACTGTTTAACATGGATTGTGTAACAGAATTGTGTTTGTTAATCTTTTCTCTTTTCTCCATTTTTTTTCATTTTTTTCTCTTGTTACCAATGGCAGTCCTTGTGAATATTGCTTTATCTGTGACCCCCTTCTCTAGCAACTCCCGATTCTTGCCTTTGAGAAAATGGCAGTATGTGTTTTAACATGTTGTTCCTGTTGTTGATGTGAATCAAAGCTCCTGCAAAACAGCTGGCACAGTCAAGTGCACTGGCTTCTCTGACTGGTCTCAGTAAGTATCCCTTTTTCTGTCACTGGGGGTGGGGGGAAGGGGGGCTGAATTTGGGGACGTGTTTGTAGGAACGTCTGAAAAGCTGTTTGCACAAGACATGAGACCAATATACACATGTCAATTTTAAGACTGACTTCAATAGCAGCGGAATCTAATTGAATGATGCCTTTTAGTTTTGCACTTTGATAAGAGAAGCATGCTTCAATATAACGTTTCAGTTTATCTGTAAGAGTTTCATTTTTTTCTTTTTTAAGAGGTTTATCAGTGTGAGATAATTGTATACACTATACATTATACAGAACTCATTGCTTTCACTGCTTCCATGGGTTGGGATTGTTTTTTGTTTTTTTAAGTTTTAAAAGTTGTAAAAATGGTTCTTTAACCTTACCAAAACTCAAGAACCTGGGGGCTCTGTTGTGGCAGGTGGGCTTGGTGACTATGGTTCAGATGGGAGTGATGACGAGGATGATCGCAGTGTGCGAGGGTCTGAATCATCTGACACCGATGAGGAGGAGTTGCGCCACCGCATCCGGGAGAAGCAGGATGCCTTCCGTCGCAAAGAGAGAGAGATGCTGCAGCTGCAAGAAAAACAAGCACAAGAGGCCCTGCTTGCACGCGGTCAGACATCAATATTGTTTTTGTCTTTGCAAGTTACTATTAGTGACATGTAACATTTCTAATGGTTCCAAATGTTTGTATTTTCACTGTAACACTACACCACACTAAACACATAGGTTGTTTTAAACTTTTCTTTCTGTTTATTTTACAGAAGAGATGGTGAAGGAAAGATTGATGAGAGAAAAAGGGGAATATGATGAAGGGCAGCCAGAGAATCCACACAAACAGGAAGTAAAAGACAGGGAGGCGGAGCCCTCTGTAGAGAGGCGTAGGTCCCGTAGTGAAAAGGAGGGTAGTGAGACTCAACATTCAAACAGAGATAGAGAGCGATCAGGGCGAGGAAGCAGCGAGTCCCCGGCCAACGGTCACAGCAGCAGCTCCCGCTCCACCTCCAGCCACAGCAGCCGTCGTTCTTCATCCTCCTCTTCTTCCTCAGTATCTTCCCGCAGTTCATCTCGATCCTCCTCACCACGAAGGAAGAGGAGGCGTAGCCGCTCTTCCTCCAATAAGGCTCGACGGCGCAGCCGCAGCCACAGCTCCCACAGGCATCGCAGTGATCGTAGTGAGAAGGGCAGGGACAGAAGGAGGAGCAGCACTGAGAGATCAGGGCATCACAAGAAAGACCGCAGTGATTCCAGGGAGCGCAGGAGCCGCAGGAGTAGATCCAGATCCAGAGAGAGAGACAGGGCCAGAGCTAGGGCCAGAGACAGTCGCAGCCGCAGCAGAGACAGAGAAAAGGAGAAAGAAAGGGATAAAGAGAGGAAAAGGAGCAGAGATCGCAGAGACAGCAGTCACAGCCGCAGCAGCAAACACAAGCAGAAAGCCTCCAGCAAAGATAGGGAGAGGAGGGAAAGCAGGAGGGAAAGGAGTCATAGCCATGAAAAAGACAAGAAGAAAAAAGATAAGGAGAAGGATAGGGAGAAGGAGTCTGATAAAAAGAAAGAAAAGCCAAAGTCTAAAGAGAAGGAAAAGGAGAAGGAAAAAGACAAAGGAAGCTCTGTTGTTGCAGAGGAGAATGGAAAATCAAAGAAAAGAAGAGAGAGTGACTCTTACACGGACTCCCAGAGTGAAAAGCACTCACGGCAGGATAGCAAAGCCAGGAAGAAGGGCTCCGCCAAAGTTAGCAAGCGCCGGTCGGACTCTGACTCAAGTAGATCCCCAACCCCTGAAGTTAGTAAGGAAAAGAAATCAAAAAAATCCAAACGTAGTCGCTCACGTTCGACGGAAAAATCTCACAAGTCTGGTAAGAAGGCAAGCCGCAAACACAAGTCTAAGTCGCGATCAAGGTAGTATTCGTTTTTTTTCTCTTTTTCCTACTGTATGTATTTTGGTGTATGTTTTACTGTGATTTCTCTGCACTCTTTAATTTGTATATTTACAGTAACTTTCTAAAAGGAAAACCATGAACATTAGTGACTGAATTAGTGAACTGTGTTATGTCAAGGCTGATGCAATAAAGGGTTAAAAAGCGTTATGCAATTTATCCCAGAAAGTCTTGATATTCAGCCATTTCCTCTGAAGAGCAGGTAGCACTTTGTTAAAATGTGCAGCCAGCTATCTTTCTTCCCTAAATCATGCGGGTAGATAAAATAAGGTCCTGTTGAAGTGAACAAGATACATTTGCATTAAACTGCTCTGGAGGATAATAGACGCCACGAGAAGCTGAAGAAATAGTTTTTATTAGGATACAGTATTTTTGTTCAGTGTCTGGTGGGAGGGTGATGTTTGTGCATGTTTGTGTTTTGTAGTATGTGAGGGAGTGTGGGATTGGTTCAGTATTAATGTTATGTCCCGCCCTTTCTTTCAGGTCAGCATCCCCCTCCCGTCGTAGCAGACGCTGAGGAGCACAGTGAACCTCCTGATCTGTGCACTTTACCATTTTAAATTCCATGAGTTGAACAGGCTTGTCTCATTATAGAGGCAGTTGTGTAGGTGAACCCCCTCTCATACATTTCTTTCATCTTTGTAAATATATTCTTTTTAAAGTGTGACTGAAGTACAAGACTTTTTGAATGGTAGGAATTTTCACTTGCATAATTATGCAAAGCTTAAGACTATGGACACAAAGGACTCGAGATGTTTCATTTTAAATCGTAACAGGATTAACTTTTTTCCAAACATTATTGTAAGATGTCCAATAAAACTGTTTGTTCCTTGTCTTGCTTCACTGTCTCTTTTATTTCAATTCCTCATTTAAGAGTGCTAAAAGGCAATAATACATACAATCTTAAGTTTACACAATTAAATAGTATGGTGAGCTGATGCTTTCCATGGGTTCAAGTAGTTCATACCTGTGTTGTCAAAGGATTGTTGAAGATAAAACAATCTGACATCAGAGGGCTACATGACTGAAAACCTTTCCATGAAGTGTAGTCTAGTGTTTTTCTGCAGGAAGTGTGCATTACAGTGATTTGGCCTTACCTATTAGCTTGTGAAAGTGTATTCCACAAATCTCATGATTACCGTGATTCATATTCAGAATAAATTGCTTTAGGCACATAAACCCGATGGTGTACTAGTTAAACTAAATCTGAACATGGATGAGCAGAATAAAAGTGTGTGGTCACTTAAGAGGTAAACATTACATAAGTATTAATAATATGGCACATAATTTAATCGCGAACCCTTTCCTAAGAGTCGAGACAATTTTCTTATCTACAGCACAGACTAAATATTAAGATCTGTAGTAGGAACTAACGTTAGTGTTGTTTCTACCCGGGCTTTAAAGACACGAGCACTGTCGGTCAACCTGTTCATCGCAGCGTAGTAAACATTACATTGACATTAGCTAGCTGCTAAAGTGTCTTAAGGATATGTACTGTAATGAGTTTGGCCGCCTCATGTTAGGGCTGTGTAGATGGAAACAGAGTTCTGTCTGTGGGATTCTGAGTTGTGCAGGACGGAGCGGGTTCAGCTGGACTGCGGTGTGTACACAGCGGGCTCTGGTTCTGCAGAGGAGTCGCTGCCTGGAAAGCCAGAAACATGCCGTGCCCTGTCACATTAGGTAACGTTAAAAACCCCGGATGGATATACGTAGGGCTAAAGACTGTCAATATGTACAACATAAATAATAATACAACACATTAGTAGCTGTTAGCAAATGTTGCCTCGAAAATATGGCCACTTTCAGTACATTTTAAAGTATGAAGTTTGGAGAACGTTTGCCATTATGTTGTCTGTAAAGTCAGTTTATCAATCGAGGTGTAGAAATCTCAGATAACAATAATGAAAAAAAAAAATCACAATATAGTTAGCAAAGATCTTCTACACAAGTGACAACACTACCTCAAATGAACGCTTAATTTTGTAGGAAATCTACCAAAATAATTCAGTATTTTACCTGATAAAAGACTGTCTAGAAATGCTCATTGTCATAAGTTGTTTTCTCTCCTCTAATTGACCCATTACTCGAAATTTCAACCCCTTATTATTATTTTTTTACTGCATTATACTCTGGCTTTAAATAGCATGGTCCCAAGATTTGAAATGTGGTATGGTGTCAATGTGGTTTTTCTTGTGTCACTTTTGTTCAGTGCTCGGTCAGCCTTCAACACCACAGTGGACCCCGATGAGGTGAGGAGATTCAAGTCACTGGCCAGCAAGTGGTGGGATGAGCAGGGAGAATTTGGAGCCCTACATGCCATGAATGACCTGAGGGTGCCTTTTATAAGGTGTGTGTGTACAAAATATGAATTTTAATATCCGTTCTATTTTTGAAATGGCCAGATTTCATGTCCCATTCACTGTCAACACAGGGGTTTGAGTGGCAGAGGCGTCAAGTAACTGTGTCAAAACATGACCCGGAGGAGTTCTGGCCTTGTGGTATTTGAAAGCAAAGAGCACATGAGGAAAACATTGGAGTAACATACATCAAAAGAGACAGGATTCCTCCGCACATTTCAGCCAGTAGCGGTTCAATGGCCCCGATGCCTCCATTTTGCATGTTTTGGCGGCTGGCTTGGCTGTTTTGATTGATAAGATCTGCTGTAGGGGCCCCACAAGATGATCATTACATTACCCATCCAGCTCTCCCTCCCCCCCTCTGTGGTGATGTTGGTGGTGGTTTTGATGATGATGTGTGTATATGGTGACAGTATGACAGACCTTGTCCCAGTGTGTGTCTGAGCGGGCTGGATATGCCTGATATAAGTCTGCCCTCAGGGCGTGTCTAAATGAGAAGACATAGCACTACTGCTGCTGTTGCTTCTCTACCAATTTAGATAATCTTCAGCTGACATTGTCAATCCAGACTCTTTAAAACTTTCCTTTTCTTTACTGATGATTTACGTTGAAGATTACAAAATCGTGCACTAAAGTAAAACCTGCATTCTCCAAAGCAATTTTGACTTGAATGAAAATCATGCTTTATCTTTTCTGCAGTGTTTTACTCAACACACCAATCTTTTAATATTAATATAAATTCTAAGTTCAATTTTGTTAACCAGCAATCTATAACAATATTGTAGTCCTGTGAAGTGTTTAATATTGACACTACTGCAATTATATATAAATAAATATACAAAAATGTAGACCAATTTGTAAATCTTAATACATCACTTATTCAATCCTATTTTCTCAATACTTCAAATTAAGAGTATTTCTGCCATAATAATGGGCACATTGACCCCATAGTACCTATGCAGTTTGGAAAAGTATGGATTACAATTTAAAAAACTAATAAATATGATTTATTCCTCACATAATATGTATGTACCCAGACAAGTCCTCAAATCTTGTTTTTTTTTACTTTAGCATTTATAAATAATGACAAATAGCCAAATCTGATGGTTAACCTTTTCTATGGGCATCGATGAATGACACTGGATTGATCTGAACTTCCTGTGTAGAAGTGTGGATGTAACAATGGCTAAAGACAAGTCTATACAATTGTATTATAAATTCCATATATTTGCACTTCAGCATCCAGCCTTTTCTACACTATAGTTAAAGAGGGTCTGGAAATCCAGGGGAAGTCTGGAAAACTATGGAATTTAATGTGTAAGAACCCTATGACCCTCTGCCATGATAAGCTGCATTCAGTAAAATGAATTGAAACTCCACTTGAACAGATTTTTGAGGCATAAGAATGAATGATTTTCTCGTGGCTGATAATACATCATGTGGAGATAAATCTCTACCTCACACACTTTTCTTAAGTAGCTTTTGTCTCCGTCCCCTGGCTTCAGGCACTGGCTGGGAGTTAGTTAGGTGGATGTCTGCCAACACACCTAATCTTCTTTTCTTCACTGTTTGCACGAATGCTCCTGCGACCAAGCAGAGCTTTAATGAGGACGATGCATACCCAGATCCTGGCCTGTTCTGCATGTTTAATGCCTGGGGCAGACTGTCATCAGACGTGTGTGAGAGAAGCAAAAAAAGGATAGAATGCAGGAACACAGGAGTGACATGGGGATGAATAAGAGCCAGAGGATATTTGTGTTTGCTGGCTGGCTGTAGCACATAGTGAAATGGGGGTGGTGGTGACAGTTGATTCTTTAAGCAGTGTAGAGATGTTCAGTGCTCAAACACCTCCTCATGATCAGCAGCATTGGGTTGGCTAATGTTGGCCTTTTCAGTTCCAGTGCTCCTGTGACCATAACATGATTGATTTATGTTTGGTCATATTTGAAATATAACCCACTGCTGATCTACCGATTCAGGGACAACCTGCTGAGTGTGCACAGAGCACTGCATCCTGGGAAGCCACTCTCAGGACTAAGGATCCTTGATGTCGGCTGTGGGGGAGGCCTGCTAACAGAGGTAAGTGTGTGTGAGAGAGAAAGACTCAGTGTGAATAAGCACATGCAGACAAAAATATCTTCCCCTGTATACATTCTCTGTCGACTCCCAATAGTTTCAATTGCTACCTTTCACATCACATTGAGTCTTTGACTCCCAGAGAGCAGTCTGTTTCTGTGTAGGATTCTGCTTTCAGTGCATTATAGTATCAGTCTTTTCATATCCATACAAGCCCAAAAGAACATTGATATGTCAGCCCGATTCTCCTTTTCTTTGATTTGACTGGTCTCAGCTTGGTGGATCAGACAGTCGGTCGTTTACAGTTGTTTATCTGTTTGTTAGTGTTGAAAGCCGGGCAGCCAGGACAGGGCTTCTGTCTCTGGCTTCATTTGAACTTAGGACATACCAGCTGCGTTGTGTGATTTAAGAAGACAAAATCAGGTCCCGTATTTTTGTATGGCTCTGTCTCACAGGCTGTCATATTCAGACACAGGCACACACACACATAGGCACACACACACACACACATAAAGTGTCTGTTCAGGTTGCGACTGTGGTTGTGTCTTTGGGTGTCTGCCATCCCCTGCCATCAGATGGGATCAGTTGTGGAGAGGAGAGAGATCAGCCTCTGGGCGAGCGAATGCTGCTCAGCAAACAGCCTGTGTGTGTAGATTTTGTCCAGAAGAGGGTGCTCGTGTTTAATTACAGCAACTTCTGACACTGAACCAGCTCTCTATAATGTGACTTAATGTGCATTTCTCTTTTTTTAAACGTGGACTAAACTAAGGTTATATTGCTTTGAAGGTAGTTTTATCATTTTATTTATCTTTAACTTTTTAACTTTTATTATTGGAGTATTAATGTTATCACTATTTGTAGTGCTTTTATAACTCTTTATCTTTACTATTTTATTATTTTAGCTCTTTATATTTGTGTTAATTTCTAAACATTTGAACCTATTTTTAACTCTTAACC
Source organism: Labrus mixtus (assembly GCF_963584025.1). NCBI lineage: Eukaryota > Metazoa > Chordata > Actinopteri > Labriformes > Labridae > Labrus > Labrus mixtus. The sequence goes on from NC_083622.1 coordinate 28,940,469, forward strand.
TTTCTATTGTTTTAACTATATACATTTTATTGCTATCAGTGTAGTAGTCTCTACTTCTAAATCCATTTTATTTGCACCATGTTTTTTTTTCTTGTTTTTCGATCACTTTTTAAAATTTAATTTAATTTATACTTTATTGATCCCGCGAGGGGAAATTTGTTTTTTACACTCTGTCTAGTTAACATGCTACACAAACATAGGCCGAAATACACACACATGCACAAACAAGATCCTGTGGACATGCACTAATGGAGAGGTCTCAGAGTGAGGGGGCTGCCCACAGCGGGCGCTCCTGAGCTGGTGGGGGGGGTTAGGTGCCTTGCTCAAGGGCACCTCGGCAGTGCTCAGGAAGTGGACTGGCACCTCTCCAGCTACCAGACCAATTTCCGGACTTTGGGCCGTGCCGGGACTTGATTCCCTCTGATTCCCAACCCAAGTCCCTACAGACTGAGCTACTGCCGCCCCACTAAAGCACTTTGAATTGCATTTGATTTGTATGAAAAGTGCTTTATAAAGAAAGATTGATTGATTGAAGGTTCTCTTGTTTGCTACAAAAAACAAGCATTGCCACATCTTTTGAACTCCATGAACTTCTTTTATTCCCAAAGCCCTTTGTTTAACAGTCCAATTCACAAAATTCACCTTACTACAACATTATTTTAAAATGGTAAACTGCCCATCAACAGCACCTTTCTAGTCTTTAGACTCCTCAAAATGTTTTGTGCCATATTTTCATGTCTATATATTTAAGTGTAAACAGCAGTCTGACTTTGTTGTTTGGATGTTTTTGCTCTAGTAAGGCAGTTTAAAAAAATAATTTAACACACTGTGGATCCAGCTCTCATACTTCCTCTCCATTCATCATAAGCCCCTAGGTCGCCTGGGAGCTAATGTTTTGGGCATAGATCCAGTGGAAGACAGCATCGGCACAGCCCAGCTGCATTCTTCCTTTGACCCCGACCTTCAGGACCGGGTCAGCTACAGGGCCTGCACTCTGGAGGAGCTCTCAGCAGAGGAGGGGGAGGAGCGAGAATCCAAGGAGCGAGGGCCGGCCCAGTTTGATGCTGTCGTAGCATCTGAGGTGGTGGAACATCTGGCCGACCTGGAAACATTCGCTTTCTGCTGTAGCCATGTGCTGAAGGTGTGTTGTCCTGGGACAGTGTGTTTTTGATTTCCTCCAGCTGTACTCGTTTCAGATATTTCTGCAACAATACACTGTGGGTCTGTGTTTTCATCTGAGCATATGCTAATGAGCATATGTGATTTTGATATGTTTATATCTGTTTTTTATCACTGGGAATAGGTGAGCATGTGTTTCAATGTGTGTGGGTCGCACTGAAACTTGATGAGATTCAGTGAAAGCTGTGCATCAATACTGAGAGTAGAGGATCATAATCTCGTAGTTCAGTGGGCCAGAGGAGCTGAGAGGGAAAAAAGACAGCCTAATCTTTACTTAATGCCTCTACTTTTGGTTCAGGCACATCTGGGCTGTCTCTCTCTCTCTCTCTCCTGCTCTGGCCCCAATCTCTCAATTCTGCTCTTTTACCAAAAATAGCATTTACAATGTATCCTGCTTCCAGGAATCTATGCAGGGAGGAATTATTGCATTGTTTGGAATCATTTCAAAAGATGCAGTCAGGCCCTTTTATTTTCCACTTCTTCCACTCTTTCATTCAGTCCACTCTCCTTCTACATCTACTGCTGTTCAATTTGTCAGCATTGACTGAGGTTGAACTTTGAGATTTGGCCATTGACTGCATAAAAGAAGTGGACAGTGCTTCAAACCCTGAGGCTGTCTGTCCCCCATCTTCTTTTTCTGGTGCCAGCAGTTCAGTAACCATACTTAGATCTAAGACAGGGTGGATATTTATTGCCACACCTATATCTTGATTAACAACCAGTCAGGAATAGTGAAACTCTTAAGCATACTTTCCTTCATTATGTATTTTACACTGAATGTGACCATTTTATACAAAGGAGTATAATGCTGTTGTGAAGAGGACTTAGTGGTTGAGACATTCACTCATTGTGATAAATAAATGGTGAGAAATCTCTTGAGAAAACCTCTTTTCACACAGCATAGCATACTCATAGTTTGTTGTATTGCAACAAGTGGAGGGCCCCCTGCTGGCTATTAGACAGAATGCAGGTTTAAGGCATCTCTGCATTTGCTTGCGTTTTTAAACCAATGGCTATATCAACTTCTTATATCCACCCTATGGCTATGGCACAGTTCCTTTCTTATCTAATGCACTAAAACCAATTGTGTAAATATCTTGTAAAGCAGGGGGGGCATTTTAAATGTATTTTCTAAGGCAATAGTACATGTGCAAAGTGTTAATCTTAAAGACATTTTAAACTAAGACTGATCCTTTTCTCTGTTTGCAGCCAGGCGGCTCACTCTTCATCACCACTCTAAATAAAACCAACCTGTCATACGCGCTGGGTATTGTTGTAGCTGAGCAGCTCCTACGCATTGTTCCCAGCGGGACACACGACTGGGAGAAGTTCATCAGCCCAGTGGAGTTGGAGCGCCTCCTGGAGTCAAGTAAATCCATCCTCACACGGGGGGAACCGGTGGCCTTGTAAACAATAGAGAGCAGGTTATGACATGTTGAAAGAAGTTTGAAGTTTCATGTAAACCTATCTCTCTGAAACATGTTGTATGTACTCTGCTCAGCACATTTCTATTTGACAGTTCATTTTCAAGAGAAATTGTTGCTTGTTCAGGAGTTCATAAAATCATTCCGCCACCTTTTTTAAATAGCAAGATGTATATCCAGCAGATGGAATTTCAATTAAAATAGGAATAATTAATGAGTCCAGACAAAATCTGGAATTCATAATTTTGTGGCCAATGGCATTTTTAGTTTTAGGTTTAGGTTGAATATAACATTATTTTATTGTCACTTAACTGAATGGGATAAATATATTTGTTATAGGCCTCACTATCAGAACATAAGTTACCTGTTAAATATGTATTTTAAAAATTAAATGTATTATTATACAGATAAAAAAACGGTGGGGAAATTGTTTGGTTGTTGTTGCTATAATTCTCTCTTTCCTGTTTGCTTATTCAGATGGTTTCTCAGTGCAGTCTGTGGAAGGAATGCTGTATAACCCAGTATCAGGAGCCTGGAGCTGGACTAACAGTACTGCCATCAACTACGCCCTCCATGCTGTTAAAGTGAGGGACAATGCTAAGCCTGACCAGGCTGAGGAGAGCACCTCCCATAAAGACCCCTCTGCAGCCACACAGAGCTGAGCTATGTGACTGAATAAATCAGGACATAGGAAAATACAAAGTCCTGACTTCCTTGTGGAGGATTGAGACCAAAAAGCAAAGAGACAAACAGTGTGGCGACAGTATTATGATTGAACTGTAGTTACTGATTTGCACAAAGTAACATAACATCGTACTGTTGTTCAATGTTAATCTCAAATGGATGCTGAGATCTATAAGACAACTGTGAGTCCTCTTACTATGCCGTTCAGCAGCTTTATAATCTCAAAACTTCAGAGTTTATAATGTTCACATTGATCTGTTTAAGTGTACTCTATTTAAGATACTTTATGTTCTAAGTTTAATATTAAGTGATTTGCAACATCCTCTATTTATCTTCTGCCTTCAATCATTACTGAAGAGTGAGACAACAACAATAAAACGTCCGATTTATTTTCCCCTGGCTGCTTGGATTAAATATGTTTTCATGTTGGTTTTAGTGGCATTTCTTATTCTTAACCTTTCGTTAAGGGGTAGGCAGTCAGCCAGTCACATCTTTGGGATTAAAATGTGTCTTATGTGAAAGTATTACATAATGTAAATCAAGCCTGGAGGAAAAGACGCCTTGCTTGCACGTGTAGCATTGACACGTGACCGCTAACTGGGTTGTAAGTATTCACAAAGATGTTTTTTTTTGTCTGAATGCCCATTAAACAAGAGACCCTGAGGGCTGCAGAGGTTATTTCAGGTGTCCCTGCAGCAATGTTTATCTGTCAGTTTTCAAAATGAACGGACTGTGGTTTTAAAGGCGATGCTTAATGTCTTATATAATTAAGGGTAAAAAAACATGATACCATCAGCTACATTAGTATCTGCAGAGTATTCTACTCTTTCTTTCCTTTTCTGTGTAAACACGCTGCTGCTCTGGTGCGCGCTCCTTAAATCCACGGGAGCGCGCACCTAACTTGCAGTAGCCATGGCTGAAGGGAGGACTTTGCAGCACATCTCATCACGGTCCCACAGCTTAAACACACATTAACAAGCACTGCCGGGTTTATCGACCTAGACAGATCGTAACCTGCTGACCTACAGGAGACCGGATTTCAGCAGCATTAAGGTGGCACGGTTGATGATGTGAGCTGTAACGTGTGGAGCTTTACGAAATCTGCATTTCTCCAAGTTGTCTGCGTCCTCCTCTCGGCATGCTGGGCAATGTGATTCCGAAAACAGCCGCTGGATTAAGCCTTCAGGATGAACGTCTTCCTACACTTCAGAAGTTGTTCAAGAGTGAGTTATTATTTATTTATTTTTTTTGTTTGCATGTTTACATTTACATTTGCACATTAAAACATGTTATCAGTGATGTGCGTTGAACGATCATCGGTTAACTGATAGTTTTCTGATGTTTATTAGCCTTCATTTGAGCACTTGCAGTTTTTGTTTTAGCTACCCTTTAAATTGTAGGATGACTTAAAAAATATGTGGAACGTTTTTAATTGCAAGTCTTCAAAGAAAAAGAAAAGCCACAAACGAGTCTACATTAGGTTCATATCTTCTATGAAAATAGCACCGCGACATGACGTCATTGAGTGCTGCTGGCCAATGGACAATGTGTGCATCAGAGCCACTGGTTTGACTGGGATGCAGGGGCTCGTCAGGGCGGGGTGTCTCCTCCACTGGAGCAGACAATGGGCCTGCTTCGTCAAGCTGCCGTCATTTGTCACAACAGCGCAGGATGTTGTTCTGGTTCATCTTGAAAATAAAAGTATTGGGCTATAAATATAAGGCATTGTTTTTGTCAAACAAAAAACACGTATTTACTAAAAACAGTTTACTAATATAAGAAATGCATTTAAATATAATCAAGTAAAAGATAAAATATAAAAAAGATTCCACTTTTTTTTATTATTTTCTTTCAGCTTTTTTTCAAAATAAGGTACAACTTTCTTACCTTCCTGCAGTTTTTAAGTGGAAGACTTGAAGAAGAAATGAAACAATAAACGAATTTATAAAAGCATTATCAGTTTGACCACCCTAAATCACGTTGGCTAGTTTGTAAATGAGAAGACTTTAGACAGAATATGGTTGTTTCAGCTTGTAAAATCGCATCTCTCTTGAACAGTTTCAGAAACATATGCCATTTGATTGAGATATTTTAGTTGTTTGTTGCTGGTCAGACACAAATAGCTATTATAATGTGTGCGTTTGGCTCTGTCAAATGACATGTGTACCATTTGACACTTTATAAACAGAAGGATAAGTCTGAAAGACAATCAGTAATACAAAAATAAAGACTTTTGCAATGCTAGTAACACAAGAAAATAATTAAATCACTGTTGGAGTTGATGTTTTTCCATATAAAAATATGTATAATTTAAAATTAGGCACCCCTGTTTGAGTGGAGGACCATATAGTTTCAATAGTTCGGAAATGTAATGTTAAAAAATAAAAACACGACTAATATATAATTAGGCACTTTAACATGTTTTAGGTCATGAACCAGCTCACAAAATGTCATTAACATTGAATTGCCCTAAACCCAAGATGAGGCCTATCATTTTATTTTGAAATCTGTAATCTGAAGTGAAGCTGTTGTTCTGTGGGTTGCTTGACGTACATTTCAAATTCTGCAAAGGGAAAGTAAGCAGGTTGCTGTGAGCATCTTCCTAGGGAGGGGGCGTCGAAATGTTTACTCCTTCTGGGTTTCTGGAAGAATATCAAGCATACCGCCGCCATGCCGTAGACAAGCTGCCGGGCCTGTAGATGAAGCCCGGGGACTTCAGCAGGGAGGACGCCGGGTGGCTGTAGGATAACCGAGGGAGGATGTACTGGACTGCTGGCTTCGCCTCTTCTCGGCCGTGTGTGGTTGAGCTCGGGCGGAATCACAGCCTGCCCATCGGGCTGTGCGGCTCCGAGCAGCAGCACTCTTTGTATGGCTATATCATCGCCTTCCCTTTGCAGGACTACGGAGGCATAATGTCGGCTCTGGGTTCGGACTCCTGGTGGAAGAAGACCCTGTATATCACTGGAGGGGCTCTGCTGGCTGCTGCAGCTTACCTACTGCATGAACTGCTCGCCATCAGGTAGGAGCACACACTGTGCCTGCTCTATTTCATTTCATCACTTCTGTTTATTTATCCTTCAGTAATATCTCCCCTGCTGACAGTGACTGCTGGGTGTCATTGGACTGATATAGGATATCCATGAATGGATATGGGAGAGTCCCTCCATAGGATGTGATTTTTGGTGCAAATCTCGCGGTGTTTTCTGAGGTTTCAGACGCTGTTTTCCTCCTCCCAAGGACACGACACTAGATGGGGAGGAAAAAAAATCAAATAAATAAAAAGCAGTCACGAGTCGGTTCATGTGCCAGCTCTCCGTCGGCACCTGAGCGTGAATAAACGGAGCGCTCCTCGGGCGCTGCGGAGTCACAGCGACCTTTAATGAACTCTACCGTGAGATGCACACAGCTGCTGCCTGGACATATTCAAAGAAAACACAAACATTTATAGCTGTACGCTGTTGAGACTGAAGGATGGGATGTGATGAATCCCACAGATGTAAACATGATAATCTCAGGTCTGGCGTTAGAGCAGGAAATGCGTGCCTGTCAATGGGGGATTATTTTGGGCTTGGCCAGAGCCGGATAGTGTGTACATCCTGTCACAGTGGCCTGGGAGTTTCTGCTTTCACTCCCCCCTCCCTCTTCTGATAATCTGTGTAACCCTGCATCTCGTGCAGAGACGCTGCTGCTGAATCACGTGCAGCCTGCCAGCATCATCTGTACTGCCATGTGATGTGGTCGTCAGTTCTGCCATTGTAGTCAGTTACTTTTCTCCATATCATGTCCATACAAAGAGAGCCTTGATGTTTGGAGGGCTTCCTATAAGTGGCTTTCAGGGAGGTTTTTGCCCCACATGTAATATGAAGGATGCAGAGGACACATCAGTAGTGATAATAAAGCAGACAGAGATTTGAAAATAGTGTGTTCAGCACTATTTTATCATGGACAGCGACTTACAAGAACTGTTTCAGCACCACAACAAGCTGGACAGAGACAACACACAGAGAGACTTTACATACTATATATACACCTGGTTACCTGTTTGTTTGGCACACCAAGCTGAAACTAATACGGCCTAATAAAAAAATCTGTGCAGGGCTAAAAAGCTTCATTTGTGTGGCTCAGATTCCTGATACAGAAAGGTGTTCCTGTTTGCCTTCACTCATAAACAGGAAGTTCCAAATAACAGAAAAATCAGTTTCAAATAGGCTTTGGTTCAACAGCAGTATTAAGTGGTCATAAAGTTAGAGAGTCTTCTGCACAGCTCAACAGAGAGTCCCAGTTAGGTCTTTCCTAGTGGCCACTTGGCACAAAGAGGTGTTTTAGGCAGGTGTTGATTTAAATGTATGGACATTTTGGAGGCTAAAAGGAGGCTAATGGTTTGTGCTATTGTTTAAATGTATTTAATGCTTTACTTTTACATCACTGAGTGTAGTGATGAGTGATATAAACACTGCACTTTTTAGAAAGTAAGTTTACCCAGTTCTCTTGTATTAGACTCCTTTATTTTAAGCTCACTGTTCTCACTGATTGTGTTATTCATGACATAATGTGAGATAAGAAAAAGTAGAGTACACACACACTGACAGTCCACTGTAAAATACTTTTAAATAATTCAGCCAGATCAGACTGCTCTGTCTGTTTGTGCAAAACAATAATGATGCCAGTTTGTAACATTTCCTTTCACAGAAACTGTTTTCTCTTCTGTAATTGTGTATTTTGGCCCATTTTGTATATTTTAATATGCTCTTAAGAATACTTGTAACAAATGTATCTGCAACAAACAGGAAATGGAAACACATTTAAGATTGGCGTTATCTCAGCTGAACCCATTTTAGACAAAGTTTTGTGGATTTTGTTGTCTTAAATTAGACCTGAAGCATCAATATGTATTAGAACTGATTCAGTCTTTACTCACATGAAACACCTGATGATGACACACATCAACAAATCACATGACTAATGAGCATTTTTAAACGGCAATCACAGGAAGTCAAATCCACAGCAGTCCAGAGACAAGAGACAGAGAACAACACCGGTGGAATAGTCTATGATATGTAGTGTTGAGACTGCAGCATACAGTATGACTGACTGTAGCTAAGGGATGGGAATTGACCAGCAGTGTGTTTTTTTTTTAAACTCGGGCAGTGTGTTGATTCATTTAGTCAATAGTTTCAATTCCAACAGAAGCTCTCAATACCAGGCGCGTGGGGATAGTGATACAGAAGATCCACATAACAACATAAACTCAGCTTGATGCATTTCAAAGAACCATCATCACTAAAAAAAAAAAACAAGAAAAAAACAATTATAAAGTTGATTTTTTGTTGTGTGTGTGTGTGTGTGTGTGTGTGTGTGTGTGTGTGTGTGTACAAGCTAACTAAACAAAAACAATTAAAATGAAAATATTGCACAAGTGTCAAAATAGATGATAAGAGATTAAGTTGCAATACTTCTAACATTTCAGATTAAAGTAAAATAATGCATAGGTTTTCAGGAAGCTGTTTTTTAAAGAGGATATGAAGAGAAGCCTCCGCAGTTGCTGAAAATAAAAGTGTGCATGTTGGTGGGCGGTTGAGCTCAGAGACACAGGGATTTACTGCTGTGTCACCGTGCTATAATAAACTGTAGGTGTGACCTTTTTTTTCTTCCTGGAAAGTTTGGGAAGTGTGACACTGAACAGCAAATCAGGCTTTCTGTTTGGTATTAATCTCACCGTCTGGCTGGCCTAGAAAACAGGTAGTACGATCGACTGATTGAACATTTGAATCAAAGGACACTGTTGTTGTCTTTTAAGTTTATATCAAAGCTCTCTTATCCTTCCTGCTGGTGTGTACACACTGACTGAAGTATGAAAGATATCAAAGCCTGCAGTCTATTCCTCCCTGAAGAATCAGCAATTTCTTGCTATTTGTTTCTAAAAAATGAGGAAATCCATCACAGTAACAAAAACCTTCAGAGTTAGGTGCACTTGCCTTCCACTCAATGTCAATCGAGTTCTAATGATAACACTATCAAATAATGTGATATTCATGTCTTTTCTATTGGTGGTGCTTTAGTAAACCTGGACAGCAGATATATTAAAGTTTACCGTACCTTAGTGTGGATGTGAAGTGTGAAAATGTCCCAGCATGAGATCAAGAAAAATAAAAACAGTTCATAGTAAGTTATGTCACGCCACAGAACCCAACGCTGTTTATTTACTAAATGTTTTCTTTTCTCCATCTGTGCTCTCTGTGTAGGAAGGAGCAGGAGCTGGACTCTAAAGACGCCATCATCCTCCATCAGTTCTCCAGGCCAAAGAATGGCGTGCCCAGCCTCTCACCCTTCTGCCTGAAAATAGAGACGTACCTGCGCATGGTGGACCTGCCCTACCAGGTGATACTCTTTAGACAAACAGTGAGATGCTCCTCGCTGTGTGTCTTTCTGCACTTCATTTCCTAGAGATTTTCAGCACTTGTTGTCATTTCTGTAGTCAGTGATGTCACTTCAGCCAATGCTCCTCATGTTAATGCAATGCGCTTGATTAATGACATTTAGGCCAATAAAGAGTCTGCTTCCTCAGAGTTTATGGCTGTTTAACCAATAAGTTTACAAAAAGCATGAGCTCTATTTTACCTTGACAGTGAACATTAAATGAAACACTGAAGTATCCTAAACTTTAAGGTATTTAAGTCAAGTACAATGTGCACTGGTAGATTTTTGTCACAGACTGAATTTGCCCTTTCAGTTATATTTATTTGAGTCTTTCTACGGTACTTGAAAGATCAATTAAAAATCAATCTGTATTTGTATAGCTCTAGCTCATTCTAAATGTTATCTCAAGACACAAACAAACAAATCTAGATCGTACTACTTCTAATACTCTTGATGACGGAGACCCTACAATAATCCACCAGGAGCAAAGCACTTGACAAAATATGGTAATCTATTGGAATCCAGCAGTTCATGAGTGAAAGCTGAACTAGAAAAAACTTGAGACACAGCAGATAATGTTATGTGGCAACAAACTGTTATTTTGCTCTCCTATCCTTACAATGGAAGATACTTGCAAGAGACTATTTAAGATCACATATAATTCTCCTTTTTTAATAAGTCTCAAAAGTTTCAATAAGTCTCCTCTGATCCTGTATTCTAGCATGTCTATAGACTCCTCTATTTCAGCCCTGTCCAGAACAGGCTGTTTCTGTGTCTGTACCTTTAAATGCAAGGGAGCTGACCACGCCCCCTCTCTGGAAGGGGATGTGGCTTGGGCTTTCTTGCACCATGTCCTTTGTTTAAAGTGAGATGGCAGACTCATCAGGCAGAACAAACACCTAGCTGTGGGAGTGTTACTGCACTTTGTGACATCACTAAGGGAAAATCTCCGAACAGCCTGTTTGAGCACATGTTTTCAGAAAAGTAGGCTAGGGACACATTGTTAGAAAAAACGTGGTAAAGAGTATTTTGCATAATATGTTACCTTTAAAACAAGGATTCTCAAAATATTTGTGTAGCAGAGACCAATCTAGCCTATTTCTCATTCCCTGGCGGGTTTAACTACAAAATAATAAACCACAGAATTCCCTTTCACCAACTTGTAATTATTTTAGACCCCTTGTTCCTGCTAATCAAAAAACATATTGTTAAACTTCACTCTTTTTTTTTTTTTTGAGATTTATTTTTGGGCTTTTTGTGCCTTTAATGGAGAGATAGGACAGTGGATAGAGTCGGAAATCAGAAAAAGCTCTTCCTGTTTCAAAAGTGTACATAGATTCTACATGTTCTCACATGAAGATGTTTCCCTCCACAGAACTACTTTGATGGGAAGCTGTCCCCGCAGGGTAAGATGCCCTGGATGGAATACAACCACGAGCAAGCGTCAGGGTCAGAGTTCATCGTAGACTTCCTGGAGGAGAAGCTCGGCGTGAACCTCAACCAAAACCTCACCCCGCAGGAGAGAGCTGTGTCCCGGGCTGTCACCAAGATGGTGGAGGAACACCTCTACTGGTGAGGGTCTCATAGCCAGAGCTTATTTAGTGTTGAACAAGCTACTTCACATTTACAAACCTGTTACAAACTGTGATTCCTCTTGCTGCAAACTTGTCCGAAGTTCCAACTATATGGAAACTTTGGGTTGTTTGAAAAGGCAGAATACTGTGACTAATCATTTACGTAACTGTTGTTGTGACTGGTATGGACTGGTATGGACTGGAGCATTGAAATCAGAATATGTAAATGTGTGTATACACATTTACATATTCTGATTTCAATGCTCATTTGAATACATAAGATCAAATTTAAGCTGTACCAGGAACCACCCACACACATCACACAGATCTCATAGAAAATAACCCTCACGTTGAGTCAGTCTAAAATCTTTCTTTTTTTAGTTGTTCCTTAATTCAAGCGTTATTTGTGTAGCCTTCCAGCCCAGGGCTGACTCCATCCTCACCGTCAGTGAAGTGATATCAGGCGTCCTTTGCTGTGGTAAGTCACTCAAGAACCTCTGGGTGAGAAACACTGTGCTGCTGGGAAATCGTTTACCACTCCTCCCACCAACGCCCAGAGAGGCTCAGAGTGTTTCCATTACCTAAAAGCTCCATGAATCCCCCCCCCCCCCCAACACACACACAAGAAGAACCAAAAAACACTATTCTCCTCAGTTTAATAACGTATAGAGGAATACTTGGTGAGTTTAGAGATGTAATAATTGGGTAAATAAAGATTTAGAGGTCATTCATGTAACCCACATCCTCCCTTCCTCCCTCTCTCCTTGTGTCTCCTCGTCACTCTCTTTTCTGCTCCCCCACCCACACCGTGCCGCCTTCAGACCCACATATAGACCTATTGATTCAATTATTTATGTCAGGGAAGGGCAGTGTGGCGGCGTGGTGCTCTACTGATGCTGAGGGCATTTCCGATCCAGCTCCCCTGATTGATGCTGTTTTAAAAATAAGAAAACAAGATCTCAAAGGACAAGAGAATAAGCTGTGCTTGATTCACAGCTGCTATCTGAGAAGTGACAAATGTTAGTTTGTTTAAGACAATAGTTCATAATTCTCTAATAGCTGGGCGTATAAAATGTTTTCATTGTAATGGGGCTGTTTGAATGCTTTAACCCTTTAGAAACATTTGAGCCCTTTTTCAATTTCTGTTCTTTTTATCTGGTTTCTATCTGTACACTCTGGGCTAACAGCAGGGCAGGTGTTCCAGAGACAACGCTTTAAACCTCACAGGGACATCACAGGTCTTCTAGTAACAGACAGATGTCCAGCTGCCATGAACATGAACATAGTGGCAACTATGCAACTGAAGCTTCAGTGTTTAGCCAGCTCTGCATCGGTCTTGAAACATTCCTGCGTTCTAGTCTCTCTCCATTTTTCAAAAGCATCTCCATTATTAATCTGTAGTTTTACCATATTTCTGGTCGTGGAGCTATTTAGAAAATGTTCAAAACAATCACTGCAACACATTTTGGTTTGCCGTTTGCCTTACAAACTGAGGGGCGTCCAAAACGGCTGTGTGGTTGTGCCTTTAAACTGTCAACCTCAAAACAAAAACAGACCATTCAGGACTGGAATCAAAACTTAGAAGGAGGACATACTGGCTGCTGCGTTGTTGTCAGAGTATGAAGCACTTCAACAAAGCATGTTTCCTTAATGATGTAGTAAGGTCACTTTACAATTTAATTCAGTAGATATCTTACATATTGCTCCTTTGACCCTTGTAGTCTTTGAATACTGAAAAGAGCTTGTCTCTGCATTATATAAACCAAAACTGTTGTTACAGCAGGTTACTCATGGCTAATTACCCTTTGAAAATATGATGTTTTAAATGTATTCATTAGTATCATACATTTGCTCCCTTGATTTTACTAGTTGTTTCCTTGCTATTTTTTGGCACTGTAGTCTATGTAGTATAATATGACACATTGTTTCATGTATCAGTGATAAAGTACCAAAGGGAACTTCTGTTATACTTCTTTAATTGTGGTCAAATCCAATAATATTTCTGTTCAGTTTTTCCAGCCTAACATTGTTATAAGTTACTCTAGGCTTACAGTTTCTTACAATGCTGCGTTCAGATCAGTGAGGATAAAGAACCATTATTCTCAGCTGCTTGTGCCTTTAGGATTATAAATGTGACACCCAAGCAACACCTATAAGCACCTTCTGAGTTCAGAAAAAATGATTCTGGAAACAAAGTCTATGAAATCATCTTGTTGTATCAGATAACAGGAAGAAGCATGTGGTCACTGAACAGCCACCACACCCTCATGTTACAGAGGCCAGATGCTTTAATTCAATTTCTATTGAGCGACCAGTTATGTAGAATGATGTAGAAAACTACAGGCTGGACACAGTCATATCTCTGGGGTTAGACATCTGACATCAGGCTTCCAGACGAGCTGAGGTAGAAGCTCAGTCTGTATCTTTAACGAGGTGGTGTGAGAAAGTATGTAAGAATATAGCAGCCTAATCTTGTTAGTGTCTGCACACACAAACAGCTTGGCTTTGACACTGAATGTACCAAAAAGTACAGACAGCTACCCTCTTGTGATGTTTTGTTATAATAGGATATGTGTAAAACAATTGTCTCTTATTGGTTTTTCTCACTAAATCTCTCGTGGTCAGAGAGGATTAGATGCAGTTAAAGAGAAGCAGAATTAGAGAGGGATTGTGAGGTTTGGTGTTTGGCTTGTTTGCACTTAGACAAACAGGATCTGTCTGTCTGCTGCTGTGACACAGATTTGATGCCTGAATGGTTGCCCAGATTTCCTTTTTTCATTTTAACATAAGCAAGATGGAATCCAAATTTCATGTGGAGTTTCTGCTCCAAACCATCTTCCCTGTATACATTAGCTCTGCACATATCCTTAACATGACAGCACCCTGACACACTGAATGACTGAATGTAAGGTGTTGTGTCCCTGCAGCCAGTTGAGAGCGGTGTAGCTGATAAATGTGGCAGTGGACTGTGTGTGGGGGTGCACTTTTATTGATCAGCACAAGAATTATTGACGTACACAAAAAGGCTTAACGGTGACGGGACACAGGGAGTGACGCTCGGGTTAAAACATCCTACTTTTAATGATACAGTGCAGCTTGCACGTTTTATGACCAGCTCCGTTTCTCCTTTTTCCTAACAGTAATAGCTGATAGAAAATTACTTTTGTTATCCCTAAAGCATATCTGCTCTTCATATGATGCCAGTGACAGCCTTCAATAAGAACTGATTTTGAGGACCTCTGCATATTTAAATGTTAGGATTTATTTGTTGTACAAAATTACAGACACATTGAGAAAGTGATGGTTAAATTTGTGACAGCTGTGAGGTGTGTGTAAAATATATTATTTCTGTTTTCTTAAAAAAATGAGTCTTTGCGCACCAGGTAGCTTAGCGGTTATGTTAGGTGCACTCATGTTAAGAGGCTGTAGTCTTCAAATCAATGCTGTAAGTCCTCCCCCTCTCTCTCCTCCCAGATTGTCCTGCCTCTCTTCAGCTGTCCTATCTAATAAAGGCAAAAACAGCCGAAAACATTTCTCAGATTCTTCTGATCAAAACACTTGTGTTCTTGCCAATACTTGTCGGATCAGATGCATATTGAAGTTACAACCAAATAGATCTATCGGATGTAACGTCTTAAGACACCTAGAATACGAATAGTTCCTGTTGATAGGGAATTACTGGCTGAAACTATTTTGCATTTTTGTTTATGATCACAAATAAGGAATCTTCTGATACAGGACATTTTACTTCTTGTAAAGTGCTTCCCAAACACTCCAACACTCCCAAGGACCCTCATGATAAAAGTGATGCATCGCTGTTAAAAATGAATAACAATTCAAATAATTTTCTGTGATGAATGCCTGTTTTCTTATATATATGTTACATTTTTCTTTTTTAAATCCTAACAAAATTGGCCTACACATGGGTTCTTACCAAAATACTTTTTTTTTTGTTTCAATCCGATAAGATGATTTTAGTAAAGATGTGCAAAATACATCATCAGAGCAGGCAAAGCCTTGCACCCTCCCTTAGATTTGAAAGACTGCAAGTGCCACAAAAACCTGTAATATAAGAAGTGTAGTGTCCAATCTGCTTCTGCTCTGACACATTGAGGTGTTGTGTTTTTCAGGACAATAGCCTACTGTCAGTGGGTGGATAACCTGGAGGAAACTCAGAAGCTTCTGGCGATGAGCGGCCCTCTGAGCGACACTCTGAAGTGGCTGCTGACTCACCTGAACGGCAGTATGGTCCGCAGGGAGATGTACGGTCACGGCATTGGACGTTTCTCTAAAGAGGAGGTGTACACACTGATGGAGAAGGACATGAGGACGCTGGCCACACTGCTTGGTAAGAAGAGGAGTGTGTGTGTGTGTGTGTGTGTGTGTGTGTGTGTGTGTGTGTGTGTGTGTGTGTGTGTGTGTGTGTGTGTGTGTGTGTGTGTGTGTGTGTGTGTGTGTGTGTGTGTGTGTGTGTGTGTGTGTGTGTGTGTGTGTGTGTGTGTGTGTGTGTGTGTGTGTGTGTGTGTGTGTGTGTGTGTGTGTGTGTGTGTGTGTGTGTGTGTGAGAGCATTCTTAATGCCTCTTCCCCAAACCATTGCCAATAAAACATGTTCCATTAGGACAACCACTTATCTCATCACAGTGATCTACTAAGAGATTACCCAAACTCTGTTACATAATGTGATAATAGAGTTAGCAGAGCTATTGTTTAGGAAACATAATAGCATGTATTTTACTATAAACCCCTCTGCATAAGTCAGGAGATTTATCCTTTTCTTCTAAAAGTCCCGGATGGTCATTAGTTTACTCTGAAATTCAGTTTCCTGCAGAGTTTAGCGGAAATTTAACAACTTCTGAAAAGTTGCTTTGTTTTTCCTGAACATGAGATGTAAATAGTAGTGGCAGCAAGGAGCCTTACCCATGTGTTTTTTTTTTTTACAATAACAGAGAGGGAGAAAAAAAAGCAGATTGTGAATATTGCAACTGATACAGTTCTTATTTGATCTACATTGAAAATAGACCTTTACGTTTGTTGGCAACCATTTTGACTGTGTAACAAAGATTCCCTGGAATCTGCTTTCATAAGAATAACCATTAAAGATGATGTAACATTATTGTTTACTGTGTTGAGAGTATTGTAAACATTTGTGTTTCATATTAACGGTCACATATTATCCTCCTTTTTAACCAGTTTAAATAAGTCTCAGACCTTCCAAAACATGTCTGTGAAGCATCTTGTTCTAAATCCACTCTGATCCTGTATTTGATCATGTCTATAAACGCCTCTATTTCAGCTCTGCTCAGAACAGGCTGTTTGTGTGTCTGTACCTTTGAATATGTAAATGAGCTGTGTCTGACCACGCCCCCTCTCTGGAAGGGCTTGGGTGGCTCTGGCTTTCTTGCAACATGCCGGATTGTTTACGGTGAGAAGGCGGGCAGAACAAACACCTAGCTGTGGGAGTGTCACCCACCTGGGGGAGGGGCTACTGCCCTTTGTGATGTCACAAAGGGAAAATCGCCAAATGGCCTGTTTGAGTACACAGTTTCTGAAAATAGGAGCAGGCAATAGATGGTTAGGATGGACTTTTCTTGGTGTTCACATTGGTAAAGTGTATTTAACATAACATGTGACCTTTTAAAGCTCATCAGAAAACACAGTTAATGTTTTTTTTTTAAAGGCAACAATGGCCTGATCAAATGGTATGACAAACAGTTACGTTCTAACAGTCTAAAGAAAGTCAGTTTTCCCAGAGTTGGAAGTATCTGAGTCATTTTAGAATAACATTCTTATCAAGCCAATTTGTTACAGCACTGTCAGCTTATATCAACACGTGTCTCATGGCAGGCTTTATCTACACCTAATGCATTATAGTGACTAATAGGATCAGACAAATGTTTCATAATAAATATGCACAATCCTTTATCCAAGTATGAAAAGCCATTATATAATATATATTAATACATCATTGATGTATTGGTCTACTTTAAAGTAAATGTATTGCATTTCCTTGCAGACAACATCAACAAGATTGATGGAATACGTATAGTTTCCATATGATGCAAAGATACACCAAAAACTCTCATTGTGTCTGTGTTCACACTCGGTGTGTACAGAATGAAACAGAGCACAGTTCTGGATGTCGGCCACATGGAGACGATATCAGAATGTTGAGATGGAAACAAAGAGTTCGATGCTGGAGAGAAAAGTGATTTTCATCGATCTGTTTGTGCTTTTTTAATGGGGACCACTTGTTCTAAAAAGGAACGTTTTACAGAGTGAAAGCATCAGTGCACTCTACAGACATACAACTTCCCTTTTAATGTATGCCTCTTCTAGGCTTGAGTGCTAGAAGTGTGAATCTTTAATCTGTTTTTGTTTTAGTCCATCTTCAAGATAAAACAGGATCATTTTGAAGTGTCTTTTGTTATTAGAAAAAATCACTGATTTAATACACATCATACCTCAAGTCACAAATATCAATCATCAACTATGTACACTTGGTCAATTAAAAACATATGAGGCTACAGTCACTTTTAGTGTTTATCTTTGTATTTGTTGTTGTTTGTCTCAAGGTTTCTCAATGTGTTGGGGATTATTATGAGGAATAAAACAGTTTAGAGTTTCAGATGATTCTCTATTTTCAATACATATACTCACTAACTATATGAATTCAAAAAGGACAATGATAAAGTTTTGCCTTTCTTCAACCCTTATTGATATTTTGCAGACCAAAGAGACATTTTCTGTTAATATTTCTACATTGTGTTTCTATTGGCTTTTTATGTGAATAGAAAAACATGCTTTACTCCTCTGTCTCCCACCTACAGTATACCTATCTAAAGTTATGATGATGGGGCAAATATCTCTTTGTTTGTTTTTTGTTGACTGACAATTATTTGATGTCTGGTTCCTCATTGGCCAGATGTTGCTGCCATATTGAAGGCTCCTCCTTTTGTTCCTACTTTGTGTGTTTCTCTTTCTCTCCTGTTTCTGTCCCAGGGACTCCGTCTTTCTGACACATTGTGTTGCTCCGATCAATAAACCCTTTTCCCTTTTTCATGAACATCTAATTTATCATCTTATTAATTAATTATTGTTTGGATTGCTTGTTATCAAAAAAAGATACTTGAACCAAGAACTGAGAGGTGTTTAACTCACGTAGCCGCTGTACCCACTGACCACCTTTTGGTTACTTAAACATTGTGTTTGTCATCAGTCCCGTGGTAAAGGAAAGAATAGTTCCTCTAGTTTTCATCCTCTCACAGTCACTGCTGACTTGTCATTATGAAATACAAGGACATTCTTCGAGAGTGTTTGGGTCGTCTCAGTCAGTATCACAGACACAAACGTGAATGCCAAGGATATTATGTCCTTACTGAAAGGCGACAGTGTTTGTACTGCTCTGACCTCGATCCAGCCAAGCTAACGTGTTGAGACTGACCTGAATGTGAGGCTTACTCTAGTGACATAAAGCAGCTTTACAATCCTCTGATTTTGGCATGATGCGGAGTGAAAATAACTGAAGTGAACACTTCCGTTAAGCATTATGCTTACATTGTGCTTAGTGTACTGAATGTAGCTTCCAAACTGAACACAGTGTTGTATGAAAGATGAACTGACAGGACAGGAAATATGAAACTGGCCTAAACTCGTAGATCAAGCACAATTTTGATTTAAAAAAAAAAGTTGGAATACGTGATCAAGTTTTACTGGGCTAGAGGAGAATTAAAAGGAAGTCTATAATAACCTCATATCACAACACTGAAAAGTATCTTCTTCTTTTTTAACTCTGTCACATAAACCTTCTTCATTGATCCGTTAATCACAGTACATTGTGATTCAGATTTTGTTATTTGAGATAATTTGATCATACTTGTAATTATAAATAATGATAATTATTGTAAATGTGTTTTACTATTATTGAATTTAAGATGATTTACTTAGATTTATTTTAAGACTTATTTAACCTCTGGTCACTTCCTGTCAGCACCTGTGTGTCCAATCAGACTTAAAGCTGTTTGTTTGCACTTCCTGACGTTGTTTCCACCTTTCTAGTTCCTTGCTTGAGTTGTTCTTACTCTCTGATGGACGTATCTTTGGATAAAAGTGTCTGCTGAGTGAATTATAGCATCGTAGTAAAACAAAATGCAAAAGAGAAACAATGGCATTTCTATAAAAATGTATTTATTTATGTCAGTTTGTGAAGGCTTACTTGAGAGATTTCTTATTCTGTTTTTTGTTGTGTTGATGTTTACATATCTTTGAAGAGCTGCAGTAGCCATTGTTCGTCCCAGCAGAGCCACAGAGATGTGAAGCTGATGCATTGTCTGATGCATTGTCTTTTTCATCGGTCCATTTTTTCAATTTTGTATCAGTGTTATATGATATTAAATCCATGCATTTTTCTTCCGCATCACCATGTCTGCCTCCCTGATTTTCTGGATTTCTTGACTTTTTCTTGAATGTAGGCCTTCTCCATATTTCATCTCCTCCTTCCTCTCATCACCCATAGTGTCTTTTCAGCAGTGAAAGCCTTTCTCCTGCTGCATCTGTCATCTTTTTTTTTTTTTTATTGAATTAGAGTATTTTTTATGTTTTCCATGTTCTGGTTCACCAGCTCGAATGTATCGCTCATCTCTCTGGATGCTGGTCTTTGTTTTGATTTTAAACCTTCTTACCCATTGCTATCTCTTGCTTTTCTATCCTAAACATCTCCTTGTCATCATTTTCAACATCAACAACTCCCCTCCCTCATCCTCTGCATCACTGACTTTCCTTTAAATCTCAAAGGCCTTTCTTTCCTCACACATGGCCCTTTCTTGTGCCTTCCTCCTCCCTTGTTTCACCCTGAGCTTTTAAACTTGTAGTTTTTTCTTTCAATTGAATGTTCTCCTTCTCCAACTCAGTCATCTGAGCACTCTTTCTCTCTCTGGTCATCCTTTGCCTTTTACATCTCCAGCCCCCCTATCATCTCATTTATGCGTGTCTGTTCAGCAAAAGTGTTTCATATCTTGGGTCAAATGAAAGTTATTTTGGCTTCTGCCTCTGTTTGCCCTTCCAGCCTGTGTTTCTCCATAGGAAGACAAAGACGTCCTGCTGTTTCATGCAGCAGAATCTTCTCATCTCTGCTGCTCTGGGGAGTCTACAAAGACTGGCTCTGCATCACTCTGATATGCTCAGGCTGATGGGGATCATTGTCACCACTATCATTGATCATTTTCTGGAACAGAATCATGGAGGGGACAATCTGTGTTTGAAAACATTCAATGAAGTTTTCCAATGTCAGTATGTGAAACCTGCAACAACTATAAATATCCTTATCCTCATTACCCGGTCTTCATGATACATTTTGTATTTCTGGATAAATATTATTTAAGGACAAAGCTTCAAACTGTGAGTGAAATATCAATAACTTCAACATTAAAACTGCATTACTTACTTACTTCTCCCGGCTGCTTTCTTCTTAGGTGAGGAGACTGGCAGCCATGTTGTTCAGACAAATCTTGTGTCTCTCAAACAGATGGTTATTTTGTGCCGTGACAAACTGTCTGCCCTGTGCTGGTTTTTGTAAGAGAAGCAACGGCTGAAAGATCCCTTCTTCCAATTTTCCAGCTTGTGAAGAAGGAAACTGAATTTGAGGAAATACTTATAACAACAGTGTCTGAGTGGGCTTGGAGCGGTTTTGAAACACTGTATTAGAGTATTAAGAATTTCTTTTAGTCATACGCTGCTAGCTCTTTCCCATTTGTTTCATTATTTGAGAGAAAAGGTTTTTTGTGCACACAGCTTCATATTACTGTTTGTTCTGTTTCCTGCAGGAGATAAGAAGTACTTTATGGGCTCCAAGATGTCGACATTAGATGCTACAGTGTTTGGACATCTTGCCCAGGCTATGTGGACTCTGCCCGGGACACGGCCAGAACAACTTATTAAAGGTCAGTACTAGATCTGTGACACCAGCTGATTACATGAAAGCAATGTGTATTTACTGTAATTACTATTACTTCACAGGAGCTTAGTTATTAACCTGGCAGTGTGGTTTATACGTGTAATATTCAATGTTGTTTATCATTGTCTTGCTGGTTAACATAGATGTATTTATCTCTCTCAGCCAGTAGATGGCAGTGCAGTGTCACTGGCAGGCTTTGATTTGCTTTCATATCTTGCACAGAGAAGGGAGTCTCTAATCTTTTCATGCAACAAAATCAGAGCTTGTAATGTCACAAATGAAGTTTCCCTGATGTTGCTTTGATACTTAATTTTAGAGGAGAGAGCTCATAGGGAGGAGATAACAGAAAACATGTTTCACAAAGTATCCCAGATGTATTGTGTTCCACTGAGCACCAGGTACACCTCCTGCTGGTTTGTTCTCACTCCTGTTAAAGCGTGTGTATCTGCTGTGTTTGATGTCTTTACAGGAGAGCTCATCAACCTGGCCATGTTCTGCGAGCGGATGCGGAGGAGGTTCTGGCCCGAGTGGTTTGTGGAGGTGGATGATCTTTATTATGACGGCGACAGTGAGAGCAGTGTTGGCGGCGGCTCTCCTACAGGCATGCTGGACCTCGGCCTCTTCTCAAGGACTGACACTCTGGACGACAGTGACGCAAGCAGCCACTCAGCCGTACACACGCACACACACTCCCCGGACTCGGACCACTCTCTCTTTGACTCGGACGTGGGGACGGGATCTGACAATGACATTCAGCTTAAGGAGGAGTTGATGCCTGACCTGGAGGTTTGACCCGAGAAAGGCCGTGATTGGCTGACTGATTGAGACTGACAGGAGGCGGGGAAAGTCTCGCAGCCTAAGGATGTTGCCAGATCACAGCAACTACAGCTGGAGAAAGTATTCCAGCTCCTCCACCTGCAACAATATCTAAAAGGATATACCTTTATGCAGCGCATACAAACTGAACCTCATAATAAACATGCTACCGTATGTTTGTCCTCTCCTGTTATGTCAGAACTGTCCATGTGGCAGTTACTCTTTGCCTTATCTGTCTCGTCCCCAGATTCAGACACTGGCGTGAAAAGGTTAACTTCTAGGTAACTTCTCATCTCATGAAAAGTGTGGAGACTACAGAGGAGTGTTGTAGAAAAAAACAGGTGGCACTTCACTTGCTATGAAACGATGCAACTAATCACCACTCTGCCATGTGTCTTAACGCACAAACCCATTTGAACAGGTGGAGATTGATCATGTGGCTAAAAAGAACAGCTGCCGTGTCTCAGCTGTTAACCATCCATGTGCTGCAGAGGAAACACAGGATGACATTGAGTGCCAGTCCATGCTCAAGATCGATCCTCATGTCATTTCCTTTATAGTTTTTTTTTTCTCTGTGGGAGGAATCTCTATGAAAACATGATGTATGTCTCTGTCAGACTACAACTCTTCTTGTTGTTTAATGGAAAGGAAGAAGAAGAGGAGCAGATTTGTGCCTGTGTCATTCATCAGTTATCATTCTTATTCATCTCCATTAAGTAGTAATTTGATTTATGGAGCTTTCATTTCAGCATCTCTTTGGTACGAGTAGAGAACTGTAGTTTGGATATTTGACCACTAGATGGAAGCAGCGGTCAGCCTGGAGCGTCCTTTGTTCTGCATCATCAAGGTCATTCATCCTTGAGCTGCTGTCTATTAAACACAGGAGATTTGGTCTTTTAATTATGAACCTTGATGGTTCCGATTCATAAATAATATGTCAGGTTGTGTGTAGACAAGTGATGAATGCAAGCTTTTGCATACCTGCAGACAGACATATCAGCCTTAGTTCTTTCACACTGAAGACATGGTCAAAGTCTGCAACATTTATTTCAGTGATCTAACTTATTACCAGTGCCACTGTATTATTCTTTACAGGATCGTATGTGTCAAATAGATATATTTGTTATTTTTTATGTTCTTAGTACTCTCAAAGAGAGACATTATTTTGCACTAGTGGAAATGTATTTTCACTTTATTTTAACGGGAGCAGTCTGCTACAGAGGTAGAGAAGAGAAACGGCCAAATGAATGGGAAACATAAATGTGTTCATCAGTAGAAGAGGACACTGAGTGTTCTGATAATGATTGTGTTTGAAGGGGACTGTGCTGCTCATACTGGATCTGTGTATTAGAGTTACTGAGTGTGAATGTCATACATGAAGAATCCGAATACCAAATCAACATTTGAGAAGTTTGTGGATGAAATGGACCAAAATGTCTCGGGGAAAGTGTTTGCCTATGTCTGTCACGGTTAGCTAGGTGGAACTGTTATGCAATAAGATTGCTGTAAACCAGGTGCATATAGAGTAGATGTCCAGGTATAAGGGTCAGTTCATCAACACACAAATCAAAAAGTTTAAAATGATCACTTACATCATGTGCTGTTGAGATATGAAGATTTGAGGCCACCGTCCAAATACATAAGGGGGATCATTTTTATTTTTTTTTCACTCACAGTGAAGAAAATGTGTGAAAAAATCAGTTAAGCTGACACATTATTCCATTTCCTGTTTCTTTGGAAATCACAACAGTGCTTTTAACAGCTTCTATTAAGCGCTGTTTCTTCGGAAGTAATGAGTTCCCATGAAAATTGTAAAATCAGTCTTTCAACAAGGCCAGTTCAGACAATGACCGAGGTTTAAATCTTAAAAGCGCAGTATAATCTGACACTCTTGTTGATTACGATCTGTTTCACTAAAATGACAAGCAGTGATGTTTTCAAATCTGTTAGTTCAGTTGTGCTACATTAAGACCGTTTATTAACTATTTTAAAAGATAGCCTTACATTTTTCTCAAATTATTTTCATGAATGTTGTTTAATTTAATATCTTTTGCTTATTCATCTTTGGTGTTAATCCATTTTAATTTCTCAAGCTTTGGTTTTAATAAGGAATGAAAATCAACATCTCTGTTTTGATTTGGATCATATATATTTATTTATTTTGACGAGTAGAACCTTCTGCTGATCATCTTTGCAGATTTTCTCAGAGTGAGTGTCTTCTTTGAAATGCTGGTCTCAAACCTTTTCTGTTGAGGTTCACAGAGTTTCAATACACCGTGATTCTTACATCTTGCAGGCAGATTTTATAAAGTTATAAAAACACTCCTCAACACCACAAAATAAAACCACAATGTTAGCAAGAAACTTGTGATCAAACTGAGCATTTAGTACTTCTCTCAGGAGTTGGTGTGGAAAAAAGGCAGAAGAAATATTAGACAGAACACTAAATTAATATTAGTGTTTCTTGTTGCCTGCTAGATGTGTAAATAACAGCAAGATTTCCATATTAACTTCCAGTCAATGTCAAAGTTTTCATCTGATTTTCTGCAGCACCCCAAGATGTAAAAAACAGTTGATATAGCTTTGAGTAACATTTTAAGTCTGTGAGCTTCACACACCCTAATTGTTTTGGAGGGGAGCAGCAGATATTTTAGAGACTGATGAGGGAAACCGGAGCATCTGTATGACTTCTCTGTAATTGTAATTGAGAAGATTAGTTTTGGTGACTTTATGGTGGAAATGAAAGTCTGGACAGAGCGATGAGTTAATGATGGAAGGTCGTCGTTTGATCCAGATATTTGGGACTTTAGAGACCACCTTCCTCCATCATGTCGTCCTGTGGTTCACTCTGACCAACCTTGGCCTGGGTTGTGTTTCATTATCCAGGCTAGACATCATATACAGTTGGACTGCTTTAATCAAGCCATATTAAAACTAAATGTCTTGTTACTGGAACCATTTCTTAGCATTACTTCTTGGGTAATGTAAATATTGTATGTGTGACTGTACTGTATGTAGAACTGACTGACTGAGCAAACTACCTATGTGCAGTCATAAACTGGAGCGACTGGTTGATTTCAATAAAAAAAACATAGCTGTGACAATTTTAACAGACTTTTGTTCTGAGTTTTATTTGCATCCTTTGTGTCTCAGGTTAATTACAGGGTTTCAATGACTCTGTAGTTAAGTAATCTGTCTCCATATTGTTGTACCTCTAACTGCATTGTCTGTGTTGCTGTGTGTTTCAATCAGGCTAAAAAAGTCACAATGATTCAGGGGTGGAAGCAAACTGATTAAGAGTCTGCCAGCCGCCTGGGGCAAGACAGAAGGAGAGAGGAGAGCAGGGACCGGAAGAGGAAAAAAGGTAAAGTGGAGTTGGTAAACAAAATAGGATGACGTTAAGCCAGAGCAAAGAGGACAAACAAAAGGTGGATGTAACCATGAGTAGAGGAGAAAGAGGAGGAGGAGAGGAGCAGGTGGTGGAGAGGAGAGAAGGGGTGAAGAGGCCAGGACTGAGGAGTGAAGGGAAAGCAGGAAGTCACAGGGGAAGAGGAAAGAGGAAAGGAGCATCAAGAGCACCAGGAGTTTTGTGAATGGAAGGAAGAGATGGAGAGTCACAGTGCAAGAGGAGAGGAGAGGAGGCGGCTGGGCTAGGGGCCCGGGGAGGAGAAGCGAGGGCCATGGATCAGGAACCAGGCTCCTGGGGGACGGAGCAGGTGCAGGCTGCGAGCGAGGCCTTTGGGCCTGAAGGGGCTGCCAGAGCTTAAAACAATCTGCACTGCTCCTTTTTTAATTTGGCTCTGTGAACAGCCCACCCTCCACACTGACTGTCTCTCCCTCTCTCTGCTTAACAGATCAGCGATCCACAAAGAGGGGTAAACACACAGAGCAAAATTAAAATCAGAACTCCCCTGGCACGGAAAAACAAATTAGAGCAAACAAATTACTGAGAGTCAACACACAAACAGTGGAGCATCTGTGGCTCTCTGGACTACTGGAGCCGGTGGCTACCTCCCACACCAACACCACCTATAGATCATGTTCACAATAAACTGCAAATCCAAAACATTGTTGACATGTTCTCTTCAAATCACTGCAGTCAAACCAGTCCTCCACATGTCCGCACAGTTTGTTTTGTAGTTCTGACATGAACATCGTTCTGTGGAAAGTTTAGAATAAGCTTCAAAAGGTTTTGAAAGAGACCTAGGTGTATAAAAGACATATATAATGTAAAGTAGGCAGTGTTTTCTGTTCTGACCTTTCAATTTCTCACAGCTGCTTTCTCTTTTGACTCGTGCCATTGTCTTCTATCTACCCCAAAGCTATTAAAAGCTTTTAACCAGTGTTTCTAGCTAAGTGCTAACGTCAGGTAACATGGTCACAGTAACAGCGCTGGGGTCTTAAGCATTAAGAACAGTATAGTGACTATGTTCAATATCTTATTTTTACATAATAGTATGCTATGATTGACTTAAAAGCACTACACACAACAGCAGAGGCTGATCTGGTTGTAAACCAAAGAACTGTTCAAATTAAGATTTTGACCTTGATATGATTCGACATTGATCGCTGATCACAAGCCTACTTTCAACCATAACATGATGTAAAATGTTCAATGTTAATAGTTGTGTCGCCTGGACAATGCACTTAGGTGTGTGCAATAGAGAAAAAGATGCTAATGTTTTGACCTTTTTGTTTTTGTTTTGTATTCAGTCTGGGACACAGCATGGATGTTGGGTCCCATTAAAAAAATAATAATAATTTGATGGCAAAAAGGTATACATTGATTTTAAAGGGCCCCGGTCAATCATTGGCTCCAGCTTCTTCTCTTTAAGTGGCTTGCAGTACACGTAGTTGTATTTAAAAACTTTGCTGTGAGCTTTCTTTGAAATCTTGAAGTTTATGATGATGTTTGCAGCTCTACTTGGGCCATTTTCAAAGGCGGTTGTGGGAATATTTGGCAAACAAGTTAAAGATCATTTTGATTCTTTATAACTTGACATTAATTTGGAACTTTTTTGGCCCAAGTTTCTATAGCTTATGTTAATATTTAGATATTTTTTTATATTTGCTAAGACCCTTGATCAGTGACATAACAAAGTAATGAAACAGACATAAATTGAACTAACGGCATTACATCCTAAAGGATTAGTAAAGCATTTAAAGAATGTCAATTTCCATCATATATTAAACTATATTTGCACTTTAATAAGTTTTGTCTTTCGCTTATATATCATCTGTGATTTGTGTTTTGTTTGTGTTTTGTTTGTGTGTGTGTGTGTGTGTGTGTGTGTGTGTGTGTGTGTGTGTGTGTGTGTGTGTGTGTGTGTGTGTGTGTGTGTGTGTGTGTGTGTGTGTGTGTGTGTGTGTGTGTGAGCTCAGTTAGTCTTGGCTGATCCTCTCCCTCGGCCCCGTGGCCCCTCTGGCCCTCTGGCAGTGGCCATGGCCTGTCCATCTGCCTCCCACTGACTGGGTCTGGTGGGACAGGGGCCATGGAAGACCCCCCGCACCCCTCTCAAATCTCCCCCCCCCCACCAAACACCCTCACCAGCCCCCAGGCCAGCTGCTCAGGCCCCAAAATCTGCACAGAGCTGCCAGGTGGGCCCCAGGACACGTGATTGGACCCCATCACATACACACATGTACACTGAAGACAGACACACACACTTTCACAATACCAACACATATGCTCAATAAGCCCCTTTACAAATGGAAGGGATGCAACACACATGGTTACATGGGTGGCCTGAATGACAAATAACTTCTCTCCTTCTTCTCCCTCTCTCTCCCTACTCTTTTTCTACCTGCTTCTCATTCACACACACACCTACAAACATACACACACACAAACATCCTACACACACAAACATCCTACACACACACACACACACACACACACACACACACACACACACACACACACACACACACACACACACACACACACACACACACACACACACACACACACACACACACACACACACACACACACACACACACACACACACACACACACTCAAACACAGTGTGAAGTGTGCTAGTGTGCCAACCCTTTAACAGAGCCTTTGAATGCTCAGGTGTTTCCCACAGCACCCTATAATGGTCTGAGTTCACAGGGGCTGGACGCCAACAGGTGGCGCTGTTTTCTCTACTAATTAAAGCTTTATATATTCATTGGCTCATGCAGCTTCCAGATGACTTTGGCTGGCCTGCCCAATCACAGGATAAAAGCTGTCGTGTGTGTTTGTGTGTGTGTGTGAGTAAGTGAGTTTTCCAGGATCTGCTCTCCTCAGGGAGACAAACCATCACCTGCCTTTTACTCATAATAGCATTCATTATTTTATATATATATCTTAGGGCTGGGCACGTGAACGCGTTATTTTCGTGTTAACTAATTAATTAATTCTCGCCGACAATTATTTTATCTCGCATTAACGCAGTTTTTATTATTTATTTTCTTATTGTAAAAGTCTGTTGCTCACTGACTTTCATTTTGTAAAATTCCATCGTGAGTGAGCCTCGTATGTTGCTTACTGCTGCGGCGCTCACAGGAAAGAGGAAACTGCGAAGTTGAATTTTCTTATCACCGGAGTACTTGATAAGTACTCCAAAATATGTTGCAGCCAGAAACTCAGGCGGACGCTGAAAGGTAGTTTCACTTGTCTTCACTTTATTTAAGCGTTTAACAAAGACCCAGTACCTTCATTCACTCTGCCTACGAGTCTCTTCAGCTGCTGAATAATAACTACAGCTTTCTTGCTAACTCCGGAGCATCACAAAACAACACTCTTCTTCTCTGAACTCCTGCATGTCACTGTTTCTCACTCACAGACTCCACCTAGTGGTGTAGATTATGCAGCGCATTTAATTAATAACATGTCAACATCAACTGCTTGAATAATTTTGCAGTTCAGAAAAATACATTAACATTAGCAACTTTGAAGATGAATTCAAAAAGATTATAAACTAAAGAATTTCAAAATGACTAGTACAACAAACATTTGTTTGTGGGGTCCTCGATAACCAAACAATAAACATCAATGTTCTCAATTGACCTGTCACACTCTCCCCCACTTTAAAAATGGCGTCCCGACATTTTCATTATACCTCTTAGCCTAAAACCTTTCTGGGCAGTTTTTTTTAATATAACAAACAGGATGACATTATGCCCTTGCAGTAGCAATAAGCTTTCGTTTTGTATTTATTTGCTTTGATTACATTGTTTAAGTTGAAGTACATTTACAATAAAAGTGCGCTATACACTACTTTTGAATTCATTATTGGATTTTGCGTATAACAATGCGATTAATCGTGATTAATCACAGGAACTCATGCGATGAACGCGATTAAAACTTTTAATCGTTGCCCAGCCCTAATATTTATATATATAATTTGATATACTTTATTAATTCCTGAGAGGAAATTCAGGTTCACACTCTGTTATTTAAAGACATGCTCACACACATCTAAAATACACAAATGCACAAACAGGACTGATGGATATACATTAATGGACAGATGTCAGAGTGAGGCTGCTACACACTGATACACGGGGAGCACGCCAGAGCTGTTGGGGATTTGGTGCCTTGCTCAAAAGCATCTCGGCAGTACTCGGGAAGTAATGGTAAATGGACTTGAGCTTATATCGCACTTTTCTAGTCTTCTGACTACTCAAAGCACTTTTACACTGCATGTCACACCTACACATTCACACCCTTTCGCAGAGGTTGGTATGTAAAGTGACCATTCATACACATGTATACGCCGCTGTAAGAGCAATTCAGGGTTAAGTGTCTTGTCCAAGGACATATCGGACATGTTGCTGTAAGAGTTGGGGATCGAACCCCCAACCTTCCAGTTGAGAGACGAACGACTACCAACTGAGTCACAGCTGCTCAGTGACCTCTCCAGCAACCAGACCAACTTCAATACTTTAATGGGGACTTGAACCAGTAACTACAGACTGAGCTACTGTTACGCTCTTCCAATAAAATGATCTTCTTTTTACTGTAAAAAAATGCTCAAATTCTTAAATTTAAATGAGCTTGTGTTTCATCCACACCTTTGTCTACCGATGCCAACAGTCCTGGCTGGATCTGATTTCTTATAAGCTTCATGCGGGAATGAGTCTTTCAAGAAAGCAGAAAACTGCTTGTCAGACATGTGTCATCTGATATATTATAGCTTTCCAAAAATGTTTGTCAGACTAAAATGTTGTTCCATGAGGATTTTGATCAGTTTTGTATCGTTGATGTAAATACATTTTGGTAATAGTCTCTCCGTAAACCTTTGACCTACACACTGTACATTTTCATTTATAAATCCTCTGGCTTACTTTTACAAATCTTAAATTGATGTTATAACAGCAAGATATGTCTCTACTGGTCCTGAAATGCATCTACCACAGTCTTTAAAAACAGTAGCACCCTTACTGAAATATCTGGCTATCTACAAGCTGACCTGAATTT
Organism: Labrus mixtus; assembly: GCF_963584025.1. Classification (NCBI taxonomy): domain Eukaryota; kingdom Metazoa; phylum Chordata; class Actinopteri; order Labriformes; family Labridae; genus Labrus; species Labrus mixtus. The sequence goes on from NC_083622.1 coordinate 28,970,984, forward strand.
AAAAAAATGGTTTTTACACTTTGCGTTGGTAGAAAGGTTGGATAATCAATGAGCACAAAATGTGAAATGCTATGAAAACAGAACTAACACATAATATCATGATAAACATAAAGCATGTGACTTTCCCTAAGGTTATTTCCATTAAAGAAAGAGGAAAAAATCGACTTCATAGTTCCATCAGAATGCTTCATTAATTCTCCACAATTTAGTGGAATGACATCTTAGTGACAACTTTTCATGACAACACTCTTCTTCAGTTCTGATTTGTGACTACTGCCAGGAAGTTAAGAAACTTCTGATATTTACACTGTGGATACTGTATGGAAATAATGTTACATTTCAGATATTACATGCATATTCATTCACCTTTAGTCAATAACTTTATTTTCCTACTGTGTGGTGCTGAGCAGGTAGCATACATAGATTTTTTTCATACTAAAAACAGATCCCTGCTGTGGCTTAAAAGGATCCATATAAAGACCTTTAACAGAACCAAAACAGTAAAGTGACAGGTTGGTAATGAAATACATGATGGTGCAGTTCTGTAAAGCTTGAAAGAAAACTAACAGCTGATGGAAACTGCAAAGTCAGATGCTAATTTGTTTTAGTTTTGTCATTATGGGTGACCTCTGTCACATATGTCCATTTAATTGGTGAATGCACTTGTGCTCCTCTTGACTTCTGCCCGCTCAAAGGGATTGTTTCACTACTTGTCACATTCACAGCACATTCACAAACTGCTATGCAGGTCCAGTTTGGTATGAAGTGCCTTGCCCAAGGGATACTTCAACATGTGTCTGTGGGGGCTGGGATTGAACCCTAAACCTTCCAGATGAGAATTGATCGACTATACCACTGAGTCACAGACGCCCAATACGAGTAATCACGCCATTCAGTGTTCATGCAAAGTATAGTGATATATTTCTTTAACTCAGTGATTAAATATTTTAAATACAAGCTGTTTTCTATGGCTACATTTGGCCTGGTAGTTGTTGAAGTATTCTATCATTGGTTATACATCTTCTTTTCTTTAAAATTTTGTCTGCATACATAAACTGTCCAACGTTTGAAACTTTGCTTTGTCAAGTTTCCTTCTTTATTCAGCTCTTTGGAGACAGAGTGAATCAGTGAGTCTCCTGATACTGAGGTGACTCGTCGCAGAGAGACAGCAACAACGCCATGGACCCGACCCTATCATAGCTCCCCTTCTGTCAACCCATTATCTTTCCCCCCCTATGCTTTTCTCCCCCTTCTCTCCCCTTGCCTTCCCCTGGATGTTATCTTCAGCAGCTTATGCCCTAATACCCCAATTGTTGTACTCTAAAAACAATAATTAGCAATCCCAAATGAGACTGAGGGGCGAATTTAGCAGCTTTCTTCTGATGTGTTTTTTCCTCGCCCTTTTCTCTTTATCTCCCCCTCCTGTTTTCATAAGAGCAAAGAGAGGTGCAAGGGAGGGGGTTCGGGGAGGTATTGGCAAAGCCTCTTTAAACTCTCTGGTATTATGGAGGATTATTTTGTGCCGAGATCCTGGCTTGTGTGTCTGTTTTTTCCCTCTCCTTTTCTCTGCCTGGTTGTGGCAGACACGCTAGGTAAACAGTTTGTGTCACACTTGATTGCGTTTGAGAAATTAAAAAACAGGAATGACAATAGGCCTGAGCTTGGGATGAGGACTGGGGGGACATTGACACCATAAGACCCTGGCTCTTTGGGGACCCCTGGTAGGCTGTGTGACAGAGCAACCCTTGCAGCCACAACAATACAAGACCTCGTCCTTCAGAGAACAGTCCTCGCTCACGGTCTCCGAGTCTATCTGCACTGGGCCATCTGCTCTCCCTCTCTCCTCTTCTTCCTCCTCCTCCATGACTCCTTTTGGAGAGACAGGGTGTTTGAATCTGGCTCAATTATTCAAGTGTTTACAAGCACAAACACTCTGCCAGGTTGAAGGTGTGTGTTTGTGTGAGAGTGTGTTTTCTAGACATATTTCCTTTGTGATTCACATACGTCTGTGTTTATACACACAGACAGAGCAACATCTGTGCCTGTCACTGAAACCAGTGCAAAAGTTATAATCAAGCAAACCATTTACTCTGAATGAAGCTCAACCCAATGAAATGTTTCTAAAAAGCCACACAGCAGAATATATTTCTCTCTCTATGTTGAAACTTAGATCAGTGGTGTGCTGTGACAACAGCTTTGCGGGGTATATCACTGAAATCCATATCCCTGTGTTCAGGATTAATGCAGTGCAGTTATGATTCAGCCCTATAGAGGGCAGTGTGATGCTACATACTGTGATGCTAAAAGACATTACTTGCTAAAGACAAGTTTAGCACTGGAAAGATGGTACTCACATGGTGCAGTGTTGACATCCTGTAGTAGATTTTTCTATATAGTGCCTTCGTTGCTTATCTCTTTAAACCCAAACATGTCGCAGCAGGAAGTAAATAAAAGGTGTCTGAATATCAAGTCAAAGGGGTTATAGATACAAATTGAGGGGCTGAATTTTATCTAGCGAGGAAGCACATGTACCCCATTTTAAAGTACTTGCTCTTTATGAAAAATGTTGATTGATGTTGTTTTTAACCCTTGGATTAAAGCTGTTATAGTCACATTAATGTCACAATTATGTTTGTATTTTTAGCAATCTGAAGAAGAAAAGTGTATTGTCAGATCTATGCAGAATTACAGACAATATCTATCAAATTAATCAAATTAATTTTGGGCATATCTAGCATTAATTAAAACAATACTGTAGCTTAAAATATATTTGCATCTTAAGTTCCCAAGCAAACAGCTGATGATAAACTTTAATCTAACATTTATACTTTTTATAAAAGTCAAATTAAAATATACATCTTGATAAGAAACGATGATCTAAACCTCAGACCAAACTTGAATATACATTTTTATTTAACCTTTATTTAACCAGGAAAAAGTCTCATTGAGATTAAAAATCTCTTTTACAAGAGCGTCCTGGCCAAGACAGGCAGCAGCACAGCAGCACATAAAGCTGAAAATAAAGATTTAAAGCCAACCTGACCTCAAGACAAATACCTTGAAATGTTGTGAAAGCAGCACTGAAAACTATTGTGTTACAAACAAAAGGATTAAAAGAGGAAGGCCTGAGTGGTAACCATGTGACACCAGAATGCTGCCATGTAAAAGCAGAACTGTCAGGGTTGAGCAAAGGTGAATACAGTTTACACTCCAACTCTTCAGAGTTACAGCAGATGATTCACTCTACATGACTCCACCAGTGAAGTGACACTCTGTAGCAAGTCTGTTTCAGTGTAAAACACAGCACAGTGTAACGTTTATGCCTTAAAACTGATGTTGTCACTCCATATGCAGAATTTTTAAAGTATTTCAATTTTTTAGAGCATTCAGAATTCATCAACATTTACAACAAATTGTAAACTTTGATGACTGTTGCAGGAGACTGTAGTCTCTGAATATTTACAACAAGTTTATGTCAGGCTCAGAGACCCAAGCACCGTTTCATTTCCTTTATTCTTTATTTTGTGTAGAAGCATTAACTTGTTGCCGGCCAGAGCCACAGAGACTAGCTTAAAGCCAAACACAGGCGCTAACCCATTTATCACCCTGGGCTTTGTTGCCACTGTTTGTGTTCTCCCTGTGTTACAATCAATCATGTTTAATTCAATAGGCTTTGCTAAATCAAATCTGGAGTTTTGGATACAAGTTTGTGTTTACTCTTGCAGCACATTTGCCTATGATTATTTTCATTTGACAATTTAGCAGGAGTTAACCTGAGACAGGTTCCACCCAAACTGTCACACATCGCGCCTTTTGTCGAGGGACCAACCTGCACCGGCCCGCCTGCAGCATGCAGGCCTCCCCTAATATATAATCTGTTGTTATACTGTCACCGCAAGGAGCACAGCCAACCCCATGGAGACGCTACCGAAATTCATTAATCTAATTAAATATGTCGTATTGCCCAAATGAGACGCTGCTTTGGCTTTGCTTCAGGATAAGAGCAAAGTAAGGCTGGGTCCCACAAGAGTAGCATACAGCCGAGGTGCGCTAACGCTACTGCGCTTCATTACACTCTTAATTACCTATTGTTTCTAACTAGTTGGTGGCGTTTTAATGAGAATCTACAGGCAGTTAAATGTAATCTAAATTTTCTAATCTACTGGTCCATTACCAAGGAGTCAAAATGTTATTGGTTTTGTGAGTAATCAGACTTTTAAATGGTGCTGATATCAGTCCCGGAGGGCAAGGAGTAGGTTTCGACTGTGTAATTGAATTCTGTTTTTTTCCCCTTCCTCTTCTTCTTCCTCTTTTTTTCCTGAGAGCAGAGAGGAAGATTTTTCTGTTGCGGCTGGTCGCTCGGGTCGAAGAGCATGTCCTCGGTTCCGGTCGGATCACAAGGTTTTTCGGCTCATAGGTCACCATGGAGACCCCTTGAAGAAAATATGTGTGTGTGTGTTTGTCTCTGCAAAATGTGACTTTGTGTGTGTGTGTGTGTGTGTGTGTGTGTGTGTGTGTGTGTGTGTGTGTGTGTGTGTGTGTGTGTGTGTGTGTGTGTGTGTGTGTGTGTGCATTTTGTGCATGTTTCTGTGTTTGTGCCCCAGTCAGCCAGAGTGCTCTGCTGTGCTGTCACCTGCAGCCAGATAAGCCAAAGGATTTATCACCCAGTGAATTGCCTTTGAGTGGTGGATAAAATGGCTCCAATACATTCTCATATGAAAACGCTGCGAGGTTAATGAGAGCCAAATTCGCAGAGGGCTAAATCTATTAGGTTTTCATGGATGGAATCAATCAACATGCACCACACCAGCTGATTTGTCATATTGAAGCATTGCCCGTTTGAATTCCAAAACACAATCCTCCTCACGGAATGATTCACTTTGATTTTGATTGCCTCTTCATCAAGAAGATGACAGCTATGAACTAATTTTCTTTTCTATCATGTTACACACTTATTAGCTCCGGCTGTCCTTGGCAGATGACTGATTCTCTCCTTTTATAGAGCTACAGTTGGATTTTCCTCAGGTCTGATCAAACAGCCACAATGTTTCTGTATTTTTTTTTCATCAAATTATTTAGTTTCCATGATTTTCATTTGCATTCAGGGGAAGTTTATGACTAACTGAATGATTAAAAAGAGGATCTTTTGCACACTATAGCAGAGGGTTTTGCATGTAAGTGAGAGTTTTTCTTATTGTACTTCTATACCTTTACATGTTTGAATTGTGATGGAATAATTCAACACTTTTGAAAAGATGAAATCATTCAAAACACTTTCATGCTAGTTTGAAGAATTTGAGGCTTTAATCACTTCCAGGTTATCTTAGCATAAAGACTGGTAGGAGGAGAAAAGCTGTGTCCAAAGGTAACAAAATCCTACCATCAGCATCTCTAAAGCTTACTCATTACATTTATGTAGAAGTGTATTTGTATTTATTCATTTGTGGGGAGGGGTCTATTTCTTGAACATATGTAGAAACCTCACTGGGGTCTCTGCTACAATTGTGTGGACAAAATGGCAGAAATGTTTTGTTTGCTTTTTCTATGGTTTAATCTAACAAGATATAACATCTCTGGTGAGTATTCGAGGTGCTGGTGGGATGATTATGTTCTGTCTAGGGCCTGGGTAGCTGTTTTAATGCTAAGCTGCTGGAAGTAACTTAATTTCTATGGTACATGCACAAGATGAATTCTCATCTCAGCAAGAAAAAAAAAAGTAAGCAAATGTCCTATAATTTTGAAAGGCTTCCAGACATGTGAGAGTCCATCACCTGACTGAAACTCAAAGAAAACACACTGTTTGGATGCCAAATTAAACTGATGAGTGCTTTTGTGTCTAGTGAGTCAAGGGGTTCATTATCTGTTGGTGTGCTGATCCTGGAGTTGATGAAGGATTTCTAGCAGCTCTAGTCTCCACTGCATTGTCAGATCATTCTTCAATAGTTCTTCTCAGATGGCACACTGTACAGTATAAGAGAACTGGCATCACTTTTATTCCTCTGTGTGGGTGCTGTTATGCTCCACGAGAGGAAATGTCTAATCATTGAGGAGAAAATAAAAAAAACGAGACGCATTTGTCTTAGGCAGCGTGTACCTTTCTCTCAGTGCTGTGATGGATGACAACCTTGGTGTTGAGTGTGTGTGTTTGTCTATCGCTGCGGTGCAAAGTGACCAGGGACAGGCGCCAACAGAAAAAGGCCCTGTCCCCCAACTAATGAGCAGCATTATTCAAATGGAGTCTTTGTTGTCAGTGCACTGTGCTGTAGTCCGCACTCGGCTGTCACAGGCAGCATCGTCTGATGCACTGCTTCCTCATTTTGATGCTCATCACTTTACCGTCTACTGAAATGCACATGGGAAAATAAGACACCTTGAAACTAAAAGTTAAGATTGGATTTATTGTACTCTATGTGCACCATTTATTAGTTGAGTTTACTGTAAAATACATATTTAAATGATTATTCTTGTTTTCTAAAGACAATAAAATAAATAGTTGTTGCAGTGTGTCTTTGGAGAATTCACATAAAAGCTGTTTTGTAGGAGGATTACCCTCTGCACTGCCATACATGGTGTCAGTACAGGTTCAAACAGCAGGTGGGCACTGAGCAAAAGGCACACAAAAAAGACAGCAAACTGAAAATGTCAACAAATAGAGGAATATCACCCAGTTTGTCTATCAAACTGTGGAGTCACATAAAAAAACTAGAAGAGGAGCTTTCAAGACCTTCGCCAGCTGACAGGAGGAACAGCGATGAATAAAGGAGGAGGAATAAACGATGGGAGTCAAAAGAGAAAAGTCGGCCCTTCTACAAAGGACGGGGGGGGAAAGAGAAGGCAGGGTGTTGGAGGAAGCTCCTCCGACCGAGCCCATCTCCAGCTGTCACAAATCATTTCTGCTCAGGAAGTGAGGAGAGGCGAAATGTCAAAATATTTGAATAAATTCCACAGAAGCCTGTTGAGAGTGGGGTGGGGTGGTGAGAGGGGCATTGTTGGCGCAAATAGGGTGGAGAAGGGATGAGAGGAATGGGGGAATAAAAAGGTGGGGGTTTTTTTGGGGGGGGAGGGGGTTTGTATGTGAAATTGCCTTCACAGGCCTGAGGAGGAGCACAAGCTAACTGGAAATCAAAGGTCTGGCCAATGCAGTGATGTTTTAGCTCATTTTGAACAAACTCTGCCCTTGGCTTAGATAACTGATAAAGACAGTGACAACACACAGAGTACAGCACACTTCCTGATTATTAAACTGCTCTGTCCGGCCTTTAAATCGTACATATTAGAACTGTCAGCCACTTATTTTAAATAAACTTTAAGTTGATAATATGTTTGTTTCAACAAATGTAAGCAAATAATATCTAGTGTATTCTGTATTAACAATTCACATCAAGGTTTTACTGAGTAAATAACAAAACCAGACACACGTTTTTCATAATAAACAATAGTATTTATGACTCGTTACTGCAGTAAATCTTAATTTTATACCTCAAATTTCAACCCTCATTATTTGAATATTGACAAATGTTGACACATCTTCAGCTCTCTTAAGAATAATTTCATAAAATATTGAGTTGCACTTAATACTAAAATCGAAATATTGTCTCTTTGCTGTTACAATTTTGGTCTTTTTGATTAAAATTGTGATCATGGTTATCTTAAAAGCATCAGAACCTCTGTGGAAGTGCAGAAGTGCATTACTGATGCACTTCATTAAGGTGTTGATGCTTCCTAAAATAATTCAATACCATTCACACAAAAAAATTATTAAGAAACCATTTTACAAAACAGATTACCCTCAACTAGTGATGATTGCAAATGTATTAATTTCAGCCCCATCTTAACAGCCCAGAGAGAAGTTGTAGCCAAGACTTCTACTCTATGGTCTGTAGATAATTTAAAAACTATTTTATGTAAATAACTAAATAAACAAACATAAAAGGGGACTACTATAACCCAAACATCTCATATATATCTTTTACATTAATTATTTTATACAATGTCACCCTAAAATGAAGTTAACCTCCATCACCACATCAGAAGAACATGCTGTAAAAAGTTGATTGGCTGTTGTTTACTATGTAAAGCGTCCTTGGGTTTCTTGCTATATAAATCCAAGTTATTATTATTATTATTATTATTATTATTATTATTATTATTATTATTATTATTATTATTATTATTATTATTATTATTATTATTATTATCATGTACTCTTAAGTTGTTTTTGTAGACATTTAGGGGGACTAAATTGGCATTCAGTGACTTTTAAATTGTAGCTTGCACCAAGAGCAAAACTGTGACAATTTACCTACCAGCAGTGTTTACTACTTATATTGCGTGTTTGTGTTGCTGTGCTTTTTACCCCGAGGGCCTGAAGTGAAGCAAACATCTAATGTTTAGTTTGACTTATTGCCCTGCCCTCCTATTAATATTTATCATGCAAGGTGAAGAGTGAATTAAGGACAGGTTATGGTGATAAAGGTCTGATGATGCTTGTTTGTTCAAAGTCTCTGAATGCATGTTCTCTATCAGCCTGTGTGCATCTACTCTCTTTGTTCAGATGATCCCTGGGGTGCATTAGAAGTCATGAGGTCAGTGTCTCCTCTGTTTGCCTCTGAACTCACTAACACTGTATTTAATTAGGCCTCTAATCAGCCACTAAACACACAATAAAATGAGACAATGTGTATCTGTTTACCTCCCTCTCAACTCTCTCACACACATACACACACTCTACATATTTGCATGTATAGTTGGTAGAAAAAAAAATCACTTATCAGGGAGAAAGATCAAGGTCATGACTCCTCTTCACACCCGATTCCCTGAAACCAATTAAACTGTCGGTCGGTGAAGTTCAGTTGGAGGACACGGACTGGAAAACAAAGGCAGATGACAGCTTCTCTCCGCTATCTCTGGCTTGGTTTTCTTGCAGCAGTAATTATATTTGCAGATTCTGTCATTAAGACTAAAAAGCCTGAGAAGTTTCACAATCAGTCGGATGTACCCAAAACGTTCTCTTAATAGGCTTGATCAGCATCGGGAAGCACAGTCAGATGGCAGAGATTGCATGGGAGGTCAGACCTGAGTGGAGACTCAAATGCTTTGTGATCTGAAATGGTAGTTAAGCCATGTGAAACATATGACATACTAAAGTTTGTGAAATTCAAAGTGAGTAAAGTATCATGGAGAAACTAGCTCATAAAACATATTATTCAACATTCTGCAGCAGTCGTTATTTCAATAACAAACAATTCAACATATTCTCAAATCATTCACAGGCACTGACACGAGTTCAAAACATGAACTCTGTGTTATTTAATTCAATGTCCACTTACAAGATTCTTCCCGGTGCTTGAGACACAATTTATGTACTGCATAAGTAAATTGATTTAGCTTTGTGTTCATGGTGATTGAAAAGTGTTTTTTCAATACTGAAAATATGATGAACCCTGGGCTATAAAGGCCCATTGGAAAATTCTCATATCAAGTAGTAGAGGCGGAGTCACAAATGAAAGATCAATGCATCACTTAGTACTTTAAAATGTCCTAATTTATGATCAAAACTATGCCACTAATTTCATTGAATGGTAACACACCTCTCCTAACTGCTAAACAGAAGTGCTTTAAGTCAAGAGTGGGTTCAGAAAATAAGATACATTAAGAATTTAAAGTAATAGATCACCAGATACCTGCATCCAAACATGGTGAATGGACTTGAATAACATTTTACTGGTCTTCTGACTACTCAAAGCGTATGCACTGCAGGTCACACCTACACATTCACACACTGATGGCTCTTATGTAAAGTGTTCATCAGTTTGAACTAATCTCATTCATACACTTTCATACGCTGCCGACAAAGCAGCAGGAGCAATTTAGGGTTAAGTGTCTTGTCCAGGAACACATTGAACATGTGACTGCAGGAGCTGGGGATCGAACCCCCAACCTTCCAGTTGAGAGATGACCGACTCTACCTGTGGCTCAGCTGCCATATAGTATTCATTATAGCTGTTAAACATTGAAGTGTAAGAATTGTTGTCCCTCTGAGAAAGTCAGTATGTTAACATACTTTAGCTCAAAGCACAGCAGTGCCTACAACATCACAAAACTGAAAGCATTTATAAAAAACGTAACCATGCATTATCTCTATTGAGTTTGACATCCGGTAAACATTTACGAAAAAAGGGAAGCATATGTCTTTATTTCTATGATTTTTGTATTCACACTTACAATTTTGAATTTTGCACTCAACCCTATCATCTCTGCCAACTGGTTTACAGAAAAGTATATCTCCACCTGAGAGTAACTGCTGTGTCCAATCCACTCTCTGTTGTCAATCATATGCAACCCTCTCAGCTGCAGGTACTTCACACTTTCGCTGTCCATACAGGTTTAGCGCTGCTGCCTTGCCAAAATGCATAAAACATGTTGGACAGTCAAATTTATTTAAATGTGTGTGAATAATAAATGTACTGCCACCTGGAAGTCATGTTTATAATGGCACTGACCACAGACCTGTGTGAGGTAAATTATACTCTCATGAAGAGCCATTTATAAATCACAGGCTTCTACAGCTGCTCGTTCTGGGCGAAGTCGCACAGCATAAACTAGGACTAGGACCCCATTGAAGTAAGAGCATTGAAGTAAGAGGTTAGCTACAGTGCAAAAGCTGCCTATCACTGCCTCAATCTAAACCAAGATGGGCAGGCGTGAATTTTCTCAGAGCCTCATGAGATGTTTCCCCACGTGGGATGACCGAGCTGCAGCTGGGAAAACAGTGAAAATATTCTGTTTTCTACAAGCAATAACCAGATCCTCAGCCTCTATGCAAAAGGGAAGGAGAGCAGCACACTCATTATTTAACTGGCTTCTGACAGCTGGGGCATAGCTGAGGGACAAGAAGTGTGTGAGTGCATGGGTGTATGTGTGAGTGACACAGAAAAAGTGTGTGTGTGTGTGTGTGTGTGTGTGGGTGTGTGTGTGTGTGTGCATACACATGTATCCATGCAAGGGCTTATATGTGTGTCCATCCCCATTTGCATTTGTGTGTGCTCGGCTATGTGCATATGTATGTGTGGCACAGTGGACCAGAACAGAGCTCTGACAGTAGCAGGACTGCTGCTCGCTGATGCCTGCCTGGAGGAGCTGACAGCGGCCCGGCCTGTCAATCACTGAGCATGCCCACTAGCCCTCTATTCACATCATCCTATCTTGTTAGCTCTAAATCTAGCTGGGTACTGTTTACACACTCTTTGTGTCTTTTGTGTGTGTGTATGTGTGTGTGTGTGTGTGTGTGTGTGTGTGTGTGTGTGTGTGTGTGTGTGTGTGTGTGTGTGTGTGTGTGTATGTGTGTCAGTGCGATTTGGGGGCTGCATCCTTTGCACTGATGTGTTACAGTCTTAGCTGCATGGCTCTGTTTCAGGCTGAGATCAATCAAGACAAAGTGATGAAAAAGTGAAAGAGGAGACGCAAGTTTGAGAGTTGATCTTTCTGAGTAGAAACAAGGTCCAAGCAGTTGATTTAATGTGCTGAGGTCAAAGTAGAGTAGTATTGTGGAAGATATTGAGGAAAGAATCATGCAAGTCAAATGACAGGCAAATTTAAGCAGGTTTTGAATTTTACCTCTGAAGTTGTTCACACTCTCTCTGATAGGCCCCAGATTTGTTAAAATTGGGAGAAAGCGAGCAGGAGCCCCTGTAGTCAAAGATAATTATCTCCCCTTGTCACCCACAGTGGATGACGGGTAATGAGGGATGGACTTGTGACTGGTTGCCTTCAGGGTGGAGACATTGGGCTTTTCTAATTTTGACAATAGTGCCAACAGAGCACCCCAGAGACAGAGTGACCGGACAAGACATTCTTCTATGCAAATACCAGCCCAAATGCAACCGCCGTCATACACAGAAAACATTTTTGCTCTTTATTATCAGCAGGGTCGTGCAGACTTTATTTGATTTGGGTGGCTGACCCGAGGCACTGACTTATTGAGGGGTGGCATGAAGTTTGTGGGCACACACACAAATGAATTTCATTTTTTCACCCCTTCTATCCCACTAATGATACAGTATGTACTTGTTAGTAACACAATTTGGCAAAATATAAATCTGCTTAGCTTGATTCTATAGGGACTCAAAAACAAAGATGTAAGTGCAAAATTAAAATGTAAAGTAGTAAATTAGTCAAATTCAAACTCTTGTGCGGTGTCCAACTTGAAATACATTTATTTGCAAGTCCATTTCAAGTTATACAGTTTGCACAAGTTTTTGCTTGGATTTTTTTAAGGAAAGAGCAAAGGATTTCAAGAATTTATTTACAACAAAAAGTACAAAAACATTTTTACGACGTTAACACAAAGAAAACTCCTAGCAGACCGTTTGAAAAGATCCAGATTAGTTTATTTAAAGTTAAGTTGTCTCTGAATAGGCAAATAGCCAATCATAGATTTGGATTCTGGGGTGGCCCTGGGGTGGCCAATCAGATTTTAGATGTTGCCATGTGAAACACACGTGCTTGAATGACAGCTGGAAATCATATATGGAGAACACTACACCTTTGTCAGATGTGGATAGAAAGTTTGTGCAGGCTAGAGCCTGAGTGGAGGTGAGAGGATTCTCTTCTGCAGAGTAGGCTTCACTTCACTAGGACGGCTATCTCTAAAACAATCCTTCTTATCCTAATATCTGTGCAAATGATGTAATGCACCACTAATAACAGCAAAGTCTAGCAGCATTGTAACATAAGCATGATTTATTGATCACCTGTATCTGCATTTTAATCTCTTTGTTAAAAATAAAGTGGCATCACCAAAACAAGATACGTTCTTTTTTTGATGCAAAAGAAAAAAATAGTTGTAATGTCTTTTTGGTATGAAACATATTTCTTCTACTATTCTATAAATAAATTGTGTCAGATTATAATAACGCAGTTTTAGCATCTCAAATGTGAAAACTTTTTGTTTTTGCTCTTAATAATAATAATAATAATAATAATTTATACTTTATTGATCCTGCGAGGGGAAATTCATTTTTACACTCTGTCTAGTGAACATGCTACACAAACATAGGCTGAAATACGCACACATGCACAAACAGGATCCTATGGACATGCACTAATGGAGAGGTCTCAGAGTGAGGGGGCTGCCCACAGTGGGCGCTCCTGAGCTGGTGGGGGGGTTAGGTGCCTTGCTCAAGGGCACCTCGGCAGTGCTCAGGAAGTAGACTGGCACCTCTCCAGCTACCAGGCCAATTTCTGGACTTGGTCCGTGTCGGGACTTAAACCGGCGACCCTCCGATTCCCAACCCAAGTCCCTACAGACTGAGCTACTGCCACCCAATTGATTGACATTTGGCTAAATGTCTTTGGATTAATCCATTGTTGCTCAGTCAGATAAATTCTCTTTTTAACGTACATTTATTAACTGACAATGAAGAAGAATAAAAAAAGCAGCAGCCATATCAGTAAACTTCAATATTAGAACAAGTGTGCTGTTCTCACTGTGTAAATTACGTGTATTTGCAATCCATCACATTCCCCAAGCTAAAATGTAATCTATGCATACATACATTTTTGATCAATTGCTGTCCTCAAGTCCTTTATTTCCTGGGGAAAGTAATTAAGAACACAATACACTTTTTGGTTATGGATATTTCATATCTGAGAAATACATTTAATACATGTATGATTGTAACATCCTCTGGTTGTGACAGTTACAATTTTATTTTGCAATGCATCAATGCAACCAAATCACCCCATATTGTAAATGGTAAATGGACTTGAGCTTATATAGCGCTTTCCTAGTCTTCTAACTACTCAAAGCGCTTTTACACCACCTGTCACACCCACCCTTTCACACACTGATGGTAGTGATGATTGCTATGTAGTATCATCCATCAGAAGTTACTAATCCCATTCATACACCACCACTGAAGCAGGGGGAGCAATTCAGGGTTAAGCGTCTTGCCCAAGGACACATCGGACATTTGGCCAGCTGGAGATCGAACCCTCAACCTTCCGGTTGAGAGGCGACGACTCTACCAACTGAGCCACAGCCGCCCAATTGTTTTAATCTTTCCTCTTGCAAGGTAGGATAACTGTGTTCTTTTTTTATCTGGAAAGTAAGATGGCAATAACAAATGAAAACTGGAATCAAGAGTGTTATTCAGATATTTTTTATTTTTTTATCAACAGGAATGTTATATTCAGTAAAATACAGACACTGTCTGAGCCTGGCACTCTACCTCCCTCACCTTTAACTGGCTCTGGTGGAAGATGTTCTGATTTGGGTTTATCCCGGGTTTGCCTAAAAACAAACTGTGGCGATGAGAGTCAAACCTTAAACCTGACTTAAACACAGCAATATGTACTCTTGATGTCCATTAAGGACTTAATATCTCAGCTAACTTAGTCTGAAGAACTCACTTTGCACATACATATTCATAAAGAACAGAGTGTATCAGCTATGTGGGCTCCTCTCAGATTTTTTCATCTCTGATCTCCGATAGTACCAACAAGTTTTGGAAATGGTAAAGTCAAAACAATTACAGTATGACGTTTACAGGATGTTGATATTTTGATGTCCGGAAGTAATGTCGCTTTTAATGACCTTCCGTCTAAGTTCAGGCGACTTAACATTACCTGACTCAGTAAATAACAAGAGGGTCTAAATGGCTGACATTTTTAATTATGTCGTCACTTAAAACGGTGTAATTAAACTTATTGGGACAGCAATAGTTATTTAACTATTGCTGTCCCAATAAGTTGTTTTTTTTAAATAATAAAAATTTAAATGTAGGCTATATAGCCTAATATTTAGAAAAAACGTGGAATTTATTTTCAATTCCCGGCAAGACCTTGGCAAGGATAAGCTAATTTTCTTAACATAACTTCTCAAATCTGTGATACCTATAAATGCTACGGTATTTACAGTATTATTGACCTGGTTATGTGATTGATTGCAAACTGCACTCGATGAGGAAGTGCATTATCCAACTGTCCTGGAAGGCATCACAAGGTAAAGCGTCAGGAATGTGGTTTGGTGGTTGACACAACGTTATCGTCAAGGAAACAAGAGGATTGTTACACATGAATGGATACATCGATCTACGATTACTGTAAATCTAAGTTGTGTCCCGTCCTGTTTGTTTGCTCGATTTTGCAAAGCTAGCTACGTAAGCTAACAGTTTTGTTTTGAGAGCTCGGCTTGTCTATATGCTAGCTAGCTATCGCTAGCTAACTAACAGCCGCTATTTAACCCTTATGGTCACAACAACAACAACAACAACAACATTGAAGCTGGCAGAAGCAGCTGGCATTTCTAGTTCATGTTAGCTACGACACGTGACTTAATAATCATAATCATTTCAGGGAAATGAGAAAGAGGAACAGTAAGAAATGTCTTTATATAGCAACAGTTTATTTGTGACGGCTAGCTTAACTTATTTCATGTGAATTTATCGATGACGTCCATTTAGAGACAGAATGTGTGACCAGACCAACTTGTCTGTCTTGACAGACTCGTAATGCTTAACACGATGACATTTGTCCAGTAGATATAACGAACTTATTACCGACGAGCTAGACATTAGAGCTTATGTTACATACATGTTTGTTTATTTGTTTATTTGTTTTGTAGTGTAGATAACTGATAGAATCAGCTTTATTTTGTGCAGGTTTGCTTACACATACAAGGGATTTGACTTGGGTGAAGTGTGTGCAGGTGTGTTGTACCCACACCTTTAAGTGCGTTTTCTTTAGTTGATGTTGATCTGACTGTACTTTTTAATGAGCCAACACAAACAACATAATAATGGACTTACAATACTTTCAGTACCTAAGCTGTTGAGGCTGTAGTTTGTTTGTTTTTTTTACCATTGAATTATTCTAGTTCAGTACCTAACAGGAGAATAACTCTGTGGTGTCTCACATCTGCTGTCTTGCTGTTCTCACTCTTGTTTGTGTCTCTGCCTAACCTACAGGTCATGCATGCAGCCGGGCCTCTAGCCTGTGCTTTGTACACCCCGAGCTCCTGAGCCAGTGTGTTTCCAGTAGGTGGAGGCTCTTCCTCCTTTTAGCCTCTGTTTCTCCCCACTGACCTCATCCACCCAAGAATTCCCTATGCTAACTCTCTTGAGCATGTTTTACTATATCTGTCTGCGGCGGCGCTCCAGGAGTGGGACTCGAGGTGAGGCTCTGACCAGTCGGCGCGCTGTGGAGTCCGGCCAACGTGCTGTGTTGCCGGTCAGTGTTGAGGTGGAGCAATATGCTAAGGAGGTTCTTGACTTCAGCTCCCACTATGGCAGTGAGAATAGCATGTCCTACACCATGTGGAACCTGGCTGGGGTACCAAATGTCTACCCCAGCTCCGGGGACTTCACTCAGACGGCTGTGTTCAGGGCTTATGGGAAGTGGTGGGAACAGTGTGCCAGTGCCCCGCCACCTTTCAGACGTACCCCTAAAGGCTTTTACAGCCAGGACTACATTGAGCTGGGCTTCGAGGAGCCAGTCTACCCAACAGCAGTGGAGGTGCTTGAGACTTATTACCCTGGAGCCATTGTCCAGATCCTAGCCTGCTCTCACAACCCCTTCTCCCAGAACCCACCCACTGATGTCAGGTAAAAAAAAAAAAGTTTCTCTAGTTTTTTAAAAAGCTGCACGACATTACAGCCATTAATTGAAACACTTTGTTTGTTACTGGTTTTATTATGCAATCGCAGATTGATGCCTGACATCTTCTTAAATTGCCTTTCTTTTTTTTTTACATTTGTTTTGAAAACACGTCAATAGAACAGCTCTGTATTGTGTATGAGTGCTTAGGGGTCATTGTTTAAATTTTCAAAGGTCCAGCACAGTGGTGATCAAGTTTCTTTCAAACAATGCAAATGTAAGCTTGTGTGAGTATTCAACATTTTAGTGATCATAATATAAATAAAAACTGTAAGCAAGTCAGTATTGAGCCACAACAGGACCCATAATTATCATTTTTAAAAAGGGACTTTTTGTGATACTTGGTGTTAAAAGCATTTCGGTATTAGTGCATATAGAAATGTTGAAACTTTTGTAACTGGTCACTCCTGGCTTACAGAACATGAAGGGTATTATAATTCAGTGAGCACTCATCTTTGAATTATAGACATTAACAGATCAGGTTTTTGAGGCCATATTTCTCAGTTAAAGTCGATGAAAATAAGTACCTGTACATTTAAAATATTGCTTCTGCTTTTTCCCAGTGTCATAACTGCATGTAAGTTTGATAATAACCAGACCATTATCCTACAGTTATTTCTTGTCATACGTGATTGGCTGGCCTGGGGTCAGCAGAGTCTTCAATAGATTCCATCATTAAACCTCTATGCCTCCTTAACAGCACCAAAAGTGTATGGATTTAAAATAATGTAAAAATAAGCTATTAGAATCCTATTTGAAATCATACTGTGTGTACTCAAAAGTAAGAGGTGGAGACATCAGGAGGGAGCTTTAATAGTTCAACACTGACTAATAACCATCCCTCATGAGTCAATGTGGTTTTTGGGCAAACCAACAATCTTTGAAGTTGTGAATAAGCCAGGATGTTGTCAAGAGCCAGGCTTTTTTTTTCTTTTTCTACAGGATCGGACCAAACAGGATGTTGTATCTCTCTTGAGTGTTATTCATGAATACACTTTTAATGAAAAGTATGCACATGTCTCATTTGGTGAGGCTTTACAGAACAACTCTTGAATTCACTTTCTGTTGTCTAGGTGGGAGGTGTTATGGTCAGGGGAGCCCACCAAGGTGCTGACACCCCAGGCTCGCCAGTTTGCCCCTAACATCAAGCACATTAACTTCCCCACCAACCTGCTGCGCCTGGAGGTCAACAGTTCCCTGCTGGACTATTACACTGAGCTGGATGCTGTTATCCTGCGGGGGGTGAAAGAGAGGCCCATGCTGGCCCTCTATAAGATGCCTGTCATCGACATTAGTGACCTGAGTGACAGCGAGGAGGAGCTGTCTGATGTAGGAGGGCCATTCAGACAAGGAGATGGCAAGCATCAGAGGACAGGGAATGGATACTTTGACAAACTGCCATACGAGGTGATTACAGATCTTAAAGAAATATACCTCAAGCTACTCAGATAAAAGTGTAGATACACCAGAGGACATCAACAAAATTCAATGTTTTCTCTTCAGAAGTAATTCTGTAGCTCTTGAAAGGGATATAAATATATATATGTTTTGTAAATATTGGCTTTAGGTGTTCCTCAAGTGATTATTTTGCTGTATTTTGACAAATAATGAGGGATACCTTCTTGCAACTACACTATTAGCAGTGATTGCCATTAAAGGAACCACATGGATTAATAGTAAACAAACAAAAGTTATGTTTATGTGCTACTCACCAAAGCTCTTAATTGATATTCATGCTGATTGTTTGAAGTATTTTAAATCCAAAATAGTTTGAACCTACGTTTATGAGCTTGCAGTCTTCTTTATGTCTTAGTGCATGGCAAAGATAATTTTTTGTCTTCTTTGTGCTTTTATGCCTTTTATTTGATAGGACAGTGGATAGAGTAGGGAATCAGAGAGAGAGATTTTAGGGAATGACATTTGGGACTTGAACTCATGCCACCAGCTTGGAGGACTATAGTGTCCATACATGGGCTTCGATCCAACCGCTAAACCATCTGCGCCCCAACATGTAAACATTTTCTTAATGCATTCAAGCAATTTATAGACAAATGGAAAGATCTTCTTGAGCCATTTGCACTGCGGTCTTATCTTGTCACCTGCATGCATTACACATACGTACAGCGCCCACTCAAGGAAACCGTGCTGTATGGTGCGACTAGATGGCAAAATAAGGACGGGACAGTTTATCTTAAAGCAGGTGTCTGGGTGCACTTTGGATTGAAGCATAAAAAGAGGATATTTCAGTGTAATTGCAGAAAACACTTTTAGTTGCATTACTAAGTTCGCATTACTTGTGAACTACACAACCCCTCAGTCAGTGATTTACTAGTTTCTGGCATCTGCATGTATTTTCATACAGCTCACAGTTTGCATGTTAACATCCAAGTATTTTGTGGCAGTGAAAGTCTGATGCTAACAGTCATTATTACACTCAACATGTAGTAAAATGAAACAAAACAAAACAGAATTTCTGTTTGTGCTTTTATTGTTAATCAAAACATTTAAGATGAGGAAAAAAATGTAAACAAATGTGTTGTTTATTTTAAATAGTTCTAGATAAATTGATAAATAGTTTTAGCACATACATATAATACAACATGGCACACTGGAATCTAATTCATCTTAAAAACAGATCCAGAAAGAGATTTTTCTGTTTGCCTCAATTTGTTGCCTTAACCGATAAATACAATTTTTAAAGTTCGTTGTGAGAAGATTATAAATGTTCTAAAAAAAATTGTCTTTATTCATAATTATGATCGTGACTAATCGTCTTGAAGCCGGGCTGTAAATTGTTGCATGGGCCCCTCAGTGTGCATGTGTGCTGTGCTTACAAGTTTTCCACACAAACACATGAACATCGTGGCATAGACCCAGTGTGACACTTGATCATGTCTGTACTCACAGACTTGGAGTCATTTTCATGCCATACTGATGTATCGCGTCGTCTGAGACGAGCTTCAAAACACCAGCACTGCTCTTGATAGTCGTTCTCTTATCTCCTCTCCAAACCGCTGCCATTAACAGCAGTCTTCACAACCGCTGTGTGCTTGTTTCAGAAACACAATATAGCTATTATCTGTCAGCTGATACCAGCTTAAACCCCGTGTATTGTTAATTCACTGCAACACACAAACGAGCACAGTCATTGTTTCTCTTTGAGAGGCAAAAGAACACAGTGCAAAACAAAACGGCTCACCTCGTTGCTGATCCTGCTATCAGTGCTTTGTGTCCAGGAGAACACTTTTAAGATCTGCCTGACAGAAGGGACACAATTAACATTCTCTGCTATACTGTGTGTTTTCTTTCTAGGTTCTTCTACTCTTTAATGCTCTGTTATATGCTTCACTTTGTATGATCCCCTACCAGATGTATTAGCCTTATGTTTTTTTCTCCTTCCTTTCTCCTCTCCTCTCCTCTTCTCACCCCTCTCCCCATCTTCCATCCATAGCTCATCCAGCTGATACTGAGCCACCTGACCCTGCCAGACCTCTGCCGTCTGGCTCAGAGCTGTAAGCTGCTGCACCAGCACTGCTGCGACCCACTGCAGTACACCCAGCTGAGTCTGCAGTCCTACTGGGGCCGGCTGAGTGACGCCTCCCTGGGACACCTGCAGAGTCGCTGCACCCTCCTCCAGAGGCTCAACCTGTCCTGGACCGGCAACCGCGGGGCTCTAACCCTGACTGGCTTCAGCAGGTCAGTCTGTCAGGAGGCAACAAGTACAGTATTAGACAACAGGAAGATGACCTTGAAAACTAATAAGTGTTTAAAAGTACAATTACTAGTTTTGAGGGAGGTACACATACAGAGACAAATAAAATGGATACTTACTTTGTTCTGTAATTAAGCTAAATAAAATATGTTAGCCTTAATGTGCAAATAAAGGACATCCAGGCTAGTTGCTGTGATTTTTATTCTTCTGCACTCAGCTCATGTCATGCTCTCTGAATGTATTCTACCCTCAGCTTTATGAAGGCCTGTGGTCTCAGCCTGGTCTGCCTGGAGCTGTCATGCTGCCACTTCCTGAATGAGGCGTGTCTGGAGGTCATTTCGCAGACTTGTCCTGGGCTTCAGGAGCTCAACCTTTCCTCCTGCGACCGCCTCAACCCACAAGCCTTCACACACATCTCAAAACTCACACGCCTCCGAAGACTGGTGCTCTACAGGACCAAGATAGAGGTAGGCAGCACAGGCAACTGTGACTCTGGGGAAAGCATAATGTAAATGACATTTTTACCAGTGCTCCAACATGTGTCATGACTAAATAAAATCGACTGTGATACAGCAGAATGTATGGCTGCAGTTTGCTCAGCTGACATTGCTGTTTAATTTTTTCATTATTCTCAACAATGTAGCACATCTTCACGTCTTCTGATTTTTAGCAGTCAGTACGACTGAGTTATATGTTTAAAACATTTCAAACACATTGGATTTATCTCAGTTTAAGTTTGAATCTAATACTTTGCACAAACCACTTCTCTGCTCATTCAGTTCACAACACTTTACACGAACAGTTTCTTCTCTATCATCTGTCAGAACTAAGATGGAAGCTGCTTAACTTTGAAAAGACCCAACAATGCTTGCAAGTCAAACATGTCTGTGTGTATATAACATGACCAGCTTCGCTTTGCAGCACAAACAAAGCCATTTCAGTTCTCTTTCCCTGCCGCTTCATTTTTTTTGCCTTCACAATGCAGCACAGTGCCTATTACCAAATTTGTTTTGCTGCAGTTGTAATCAGTTTCTCTCATGCTTGCAAACGTTCTGCATAACAAAGAAATCTACTGTTAGTGGAAGAGATGATTACATCTTATTCTGTGACTGTTTGAAATCTACATACATACATGGCAGATTCTGCCAGCTAGCACGCATGATTTCCTACAGACAAAGAAACTACTTTATGTCCACAATACAGTACAATTAACTTGGTCTCATCTGAACCTGTCAGGCTTTTTAGGTTGATGTGTTTTTTAGGAATGTCATTATTACTTAAAAGCAATGTCACAGGTTACATACAGTAATTGTCTGAGCTTTGTATAATTTAACAAATAGTAATGTTCCTTTGGTATATTGTGTTATTCTGCCTTTCTAGGAGCCTCTCTGAAGGACTTTATTTTGCAAAAGACTTCATCCAAAATTTCAGATAATTAAACATATTGACATTATTTGAGAAGCCTTTTTTTCCTCTTTCCTGTCATGTGAATCCTGAGTGTGACCCCATGTGAGGGTCAAACCCCCATCTTGGGAATAAAGGATTAATCACTGCCTGCAGTTTGTTCTATCCATAATGCCGTCATTATTAAGACATTAAATGAAGAACATCAATGTAATCAAACTTTCAGGAACCTCTCATTAGTATCAGAGTTATGAGCTTGCAAGCTTTTTTCATTTGAAGGTAGGTGTTTTATTTGGGTGTAGTTCATTCTCTGTTGTTGTCTTTTAAGATGACCTGAGTCAACTCTAAACCCAGAGGCCCTAAATATCATACTGCAAGTGTTCAAGTTCAGGCCTATCTGACGTGTATTACCACTGTCTAGTGTTTTGGTTTTATGCTCCTCTGTGTTTCTTCAATGTTTGCCATGTTTTCTGAGTAGCATTGTGGGCAGGAGGCAGGGTAGTGTTTCTGCGGTGGAGCCAGGCAGCGTGCTGCAGGTTGTTTATACCCCGGCACACAGAGCGAGCTGTGTGTCTGTTTGAGGCCCCGACATCTCAGCTGTCATTACCCTGTCACTGCTCTAATTAAATGGCTAGCTCGCCCGAGAGAGGCGTTTATAAAGATGCCAGCAACAGACTCAAGCGCACACACTAGCCGCACACGCACAAAAGGCTTTCACTTTCATGTCTCACACTTTCTCCTGCCACTGTGGTACACGTGTTGGCAGTTCTAGTGTTGAATTCCCATATCTCCATCCAAGCTGCAGTGCCACTAGAGAGATCTGTGTACTCTGTGTGTGAAGGGACTGCTGGGCTTTATTAAATTCTCTTAAATACACCAAGTGTTAAGTGAGTGTCCTAGGCAGCAGGCAGTAGATCGCTTGACTTTACTTTAACTGGACCTGTTTCTCTTATTTAGAGATATATTGTTATTGTAACTTAAATATAGTTAAATGTCTTGTTATTGAACATGTGGCTCTAGTTATTTCTGCGTGTGTGTTGTTGTTTCCTGATTTTCAAGGTGTTGCTTCTTAGAAATGATCAGTGTAGCAAATTGATATGGATACGGTTTTAAAACAGATATGATATGGGTATGACAACTCTGCATCTTCCTTTTTTTCTCTGCAGCAAACAGCTATTCTGAGTATCCTGACTTTCTGCATAGAGCTGAGACATCTCAACCTAGGGAGCTGTGTGAGGGTGAGAAAACACACACGCACACACACACACACGCACACGCACACACACGCACCTACACACATAAACAGAAAGAAAGACTCGGAAAGGAGTCCAAATAAAGCACAGTCTGCTAACTGCACAATCCTCCATGTGTGTTTGTTGAATAGCAGCTTGTCTGAAAGATGGCGAGACATCAGTAGTGTAGCACTAATTGAGCTGCTAACAATAAACTGGTGGGGTGTAAAATAGACTAGGCCTGTGATATTGGCACTGCACACCATTTAAGTGAATACTTTATTTCCTTCCTTGACACAAAATGTGTCTTCAGCCTCACCTCACAACACAGCAAAAACCTCAGTGAAGAAAGCACACAAACCAGGACTTTAAAAACCATGACCCTAATGTTGGAGGTAATGAATCTGATTTGCCCTCAGAAAGCAAATTTCTGCCATAGATATTAACATATCCTAGAATAATTAGTTTGACATTAATGGAAATATGTTTTTAATTTAACACCTTTTTTTGTTTTTTAGGGGGAAGTAAGACAATAAGAATAATTGCAAGCACATTTTATCAAGTCCCTAGCTGGTGAGCTTAGCGTCGAATAAGAACTGGAATCTGGAAACAGCTAGCTTTGCTTTGTAAAAGGCAAATACAATCAGAAAACATCCTACCATCATTTGAAAAGGAAAAAGATTAACATGTCATATTCTGTTCTTTTGTTTATCCCATTAAAAAAACTGCAGTCAACACAGACAATTGTTGTTTTTAAATATAAGTGGTTACACAGATTTAAAAAGAGAGCTGGGTTTGTTGTTTGTGTCACTGTAATACATAGTAAGTCTAGCTCACTCCAGTCTCTATGCTACGTGAAGCATAGCATCAACTTGTTAATGTGGCCTTATGTTTAACAGAAGAAGATGTATGCACAGTTTGTATTTGAGCTCTTTCTTATGGTATTCACGGGTCATGGGTAATGCAACAATGGAAATACACAACTACAGCAACTGTTTCAGACAAAAGTTTTAATATGATCCCCTGCGTGCTCAGAGAAACCTTCTACATGCTGTGATTCTAGGAGGAAGGTGCCTGCACTGGCTGTTAAATTGCATTTCTTTGCTTTCATCTTTGGATGAAAGGATGAAATATGACCAACATTACCTGACACCAAAGAACAATAACAGCTTTGCAAAAACAAATCAGTTCTTGAAAGACCATTTCATTTATTTTCTGGTGAAAGTGTTTTCTCTTAGTGCTTTGTTCCCTCTCGGGGTAGTCAGGTTATGTCCCTCAAACCAGTAGATACAGCTTATCACCTTTTTGTTATCACTGCTTTCCCAAAGTTTGCTCAAAATGCACAGTACAATATGAGGGAAATGGCTATGGACTCACTTCTTACTTAATTTGTTCAGCCCTGTTTCTCTCCCTAAAGGCAATTGATTGAATCCTTTGAATGTATGACATGCTCAGAGGAAGAGAATTTTATTTTATTTGCTTGCTGAACAAATAAACACAAAATCCCTGAACCTTGATGATGTCCTTCATGACATACACAGAAATGAACAAAAATAGAAATGCGTCTCCTCCATCTGAAACTCAACATTTGAGGAAGCCGCTGTAGAGTGCATAGTTTCAGGTTTCAACTTCAAACTGATGTGGACCTCCAAAGGTCCTCCATAAAGACAGCTGTCCTGCTAACGCTGCCTGGAGAGTGTAAACTGATTTTAATTTCTGCATATCTCTACAACAGATTGAGGACTATGACGTTGTGGCCAGTATGCTGGCTGCTCGCTGTCACTCTCTCTGCTCAGTGGACCTGTGGCGCTGCAGAAACCTGACCGACCGAGGCCTGGCTGAGCTTGTGTCTGGCTGCAGGTAGGCCACACCAATGTGTTCAGTGCTGAAAATAAAAAGTAATGATATTTTATATTCCTTCACAAAGTCAAATTAACAATCATCATCATTTACGCCCCTTTTTGACATGTATGTTATCAAACATCAGATTTATAATTCTTCATGCTGTAACACAATGTGATGTCTCACCACACAATGTAGATAGAAAGTAGATGCTAGCAAAGGCTTCTCAGTTTGTGAGATGTTTTTGTTACATTAAAGTTATCAGTTTTTAAAGGGAACACTCTGATTATTTAGTCCTATGTATTAAGATTACAGCATTTAATGCAAATGAATACTAAACTGAAAGCGCCCGTGAGAAACTCAATGTTTGAGATGATTGTGGCGCCCCCTGTGGACAAAGTTGATTATCTTATCTGTTTGCTGATCTACTCCTCAAAGTAGGGTTTTATAATAAAACATCTCATCCTACTGTCTTTAAAGGACAAACCCATCAATCACTGTAAATATTTTCAACGAAAAATATATTTAAAAAAGTGTTTCTGCAGCATGTTAATATCCTCGATTGACATCGACCCCCGGCAGAAGTTTAGGCATTAAAAAAACTATGTAGAAATGATCAATCCTTTTGCTGATGGTCTTGTTTGCATTTGTAGGGTTAAAGAAACATCAGAATACATTTCATTCTGTTTCATAACCAGATAAAAGCTCCTCACATGAGCTTTAAACAACTTAGGGGACAGATCCAAGAATCCAAGAATCCAAAGAATGGATTGTGCCCGCGCCCGAAAAAACAGCGCATTCCTTTAGTGGATCTGGCCCTTAGTCCTGTGACCACACAGTCAAATCAGAGTCCATCTGTTGTCAATGTCCAAATTTTGGGTCTCAGTCACTGCAATACTCTTGCATGGTCTCTGCTTTGTGTTTGCTCAGGATGCTGGAGGAGTTGGACTTGGGTTGGTGTCCCACTCTGCAGAGCAGCACTGGATGTTTCCAGCACCTCGCCCGCAGCCTTCCCCGCTTGCGCAAACTCTTCCTCACTGCAAACCGCACCGTCTGCGACTCAGACATAGAGGAGCTGGCCGCCAACTGTCCATCATTGCAGCACCTAGACATACTTGGTAAGTTCCCTTTCTGTCTTTTTTTACATAGAGACATATGAAGTTGAAAACTATCAAAGCTTTAAGACGATGCCTTTTTTGCCTTACAAATGTACAGGATATTTTGATACAACAGGCTGATACATGTTAGTATCTTAAGATAAGATTTACTTTATTGATCCCCGCAAGGGGAATTTTCAGTTTTTACACTCTGTCACTACTAACACCTCTCATTATGCATTTTGCCATGATGAAATAGAAGTGATCCCCCCGTACCGTCTTCATAGGTAATAACAGAGGCGTTACAGGATCCGCTGAGCCAGCGAGGGAGCACAGCGCTGTTTATATTCTTGTAATGAAATCATTACTTGGATATTTCTGTCAATTCCAAGTTAGATTTTGTAAAACAATTCCATTGTAAACTTTAAAGGAAGAATCTGTGATTTTTCACACTTAAATATAATATAAATCAAGTATATCCTCTGAAAATAACTCTGTGAGTCATGACTGTCTACAATGGGTGTAACACCCGAGTCCCACTGTCTGTGATGTTTTCAGAGTTTTCAGAGTCCTATCTTCAGTTTGTTTACATCGCCCGGACAGCCGGCTGACTCCTCCCCTTGTGTATAAAAGTTGTTTAATTGAGGGACTAGAGAAAAGAAGAATAACATACTGTACTCACTGATTAACTGTGTTTCTAGATCACGCTCATTTCAGGTAAATTTACATGCAGTGTTAAGATACGAGCATAATAAAGATCACTAGCATTAGCATGCTAACACAACAATGCAGCGCGAGTTGTTTTGGTTTCATGCTGGTGCTCAAGGGTGACATCTGCTGGGTCAAAAAATCGTATATACTTAATTTAAAGGTCCCATATTCTTCTTTTTCTGGTTTTATATGCTCTTTAGTGTGTTTTCCAAGTGTCCTGTGCATGTTTAGACACATCTATGTGCAAAAATTCAAAGTCCGCGGAAACGCGGCTTCTCCTACGTCCTCCTGTTAGCTGCAGCATTAGCTGCATGTAACGCTCGGTTCTAGCCCCCCTCGAAAAAAATTGCCAGTGTGACATCTTGTCAGTGTGATATCACTGATCTAAGCCCATTGGCTCGTTGTGGCAAGCCCAGCAGCTCATGTTGCCCGCCCATTAACTTCTGTAGCACGCCCACGATATGCCGTAGCCTGCGGTAGCACAGTAGTGCTAAGGTGCTAATGTTTTTGCTCCCTGGCCCTCGGAGCCAAAGTGGCTGCATTCTCAATATGGTAAAAGGGGCGTGACATTTCCGAGAACCGTGCTGAGCGACTGACCAATTACGGCAGAGCCGACAGGCCGACCAATCAGATCAGACTTGGCCCACGTGGAGACTCTGAACGTGGGCACTTCAGAGCCTTAGAGAGAGAGTCAGAAGAGAGCAGATGCATGGAGCGGCAGTACATGAAAACAGACACTTTTTTAGAACTTTAGCTATTGTGAACATACTTTAGTAGGTACATAGATTAAATATACGAACTCCAAAAAGGGCATAATATGGGCTCTTTAAGCAATAACCCATAAAACTGCCTAGTATCAATGTAAATAAATGAATCGCTCACTGGGCAAAGTTGGAACAGTGCTGTGTGGTACCACCATTCCACAAACTCTGTAGCTCTAGTTGCATAATATGTCAGGCTTGGCACCTTAGTAATGTAACGCATATCAACCAAGCTGGCAGTTCTGTGGCTTTACAAGTTTGATACAGTAATTGAGTCTCTCTGTGTGCTGGAGAGTAATTCATCTATAGCAAGTAATTAAAATAAATCTGACTACACAATAACACAACATATGGGAGAAGAATTGTTGCTTAGTCAGTAGCTGTACTTTTTTATTGAGATTTACTTCACGTTATATTTCTTTATTTTTTTCCCCTGTCTTTTTCTGCTCATGTTGCGTCTTCGCAGCACATTGTTTACATTGTTTTCTTTTGTCTGTTGTGACTTTGTCTGCGTCTGACAGGTACACGGTTAGTGAGTGCTGGCTCACTGAAGAAACTCCTCCAGGCTTGTCCAAAACTTCTCCTCCTGGATGTCTCCTTCTGCTCCCAGATAGACATGCGGGTCGTCCAAGAAATCTCGGGACTCTTCCCAAATGTGGCCATCAAGAAGAGCTTCACTCAGTGAGAGGAAGGGAGAAGAGCAATGTGCTCGCCAGCAAACACTGCCCAAAAGTGAATAAGAGGCAGGTCAGATGCTGATGGAGATCTCTGACCTGCCTTTCATCTGTATCACAGACAAGATCTTCTTTTTAGCAGTTGCACTGGGGAGAAGGATTAAGTGGATGAAAAGAAACAATTACAGACTCCAGCCCACAGGATTATAAAACATGAGACTTTATGGTTGTTTTTTGGACACTTGACATCAGGGTTGTTGCCGTAAAGCTGCTGCATCCTAGAATCTGAATCACTTCTTACGAATTGCCAAGCAACATGAGGCTAGAAATATGCCTTGGTACTGGTTGTAAAACACAAACGTCTATGGCCACGTTTTTGTGAGCAATCCTCCGTTGAACATCTTGAAAGAACAACGAAAAGAGATTTTAAAAAAGGTGAAAAAAAAGGTTTCCCAGGAAACTGGGAAAGCCACTGCAGGAGTAGTAAGGCACATATTCATGCTAACTGATAACATGAAGGTAAAGATCACGACCTTCGACAGTGCCTTGTCAGAATGTGCATCAATCATGGACTGTTCAAATGCATGAGCGTCATTCTGAAGGCATCTGTCAACAACAAGCCAGCTTGATTTCATTGAAGAAATTAAACATGCTTCTGTTGTGTTTGAAGGTCATTTGAGCTTTAAGGGTGAAAACAGCCTTATTTCATACAGTGTAATGTGGAGGGTGTGAAGTCAGACCTGGATGCGAGTATCACAAGCTCAGTTGTGTTGCTGATGAACTGAGTGTGGAATCAAACACAGGACTGTCATGTTTAAAAAGAAACACTTCATCAGCGGCCCTCGCACCTGGGATTCACAAAATGTTTTCATCAGAGCTTACAGAATGTGAGAAAGAAAAAGCACACTGGAACAACGCTTGTTTTATTGAACACGTGCTAAAAATGCAGACATAGAGAAAACATCAAAGATATCAAACAACTGACTAACAAACACATTCAAAGAAAAGCACTGAGAAGCAACACAATTCAACAGTCCAAAAAAGCAAAAATATATGATTTAGAATGACCTGAGGAAAGAAGAGAATCCTGATATTTAAGGAGGCAAACTAGCAATTGGAAAAACCTGAAACTGTAAGTCAAAAAAGCCAAAGTTTTATGTTGAACGTTTGTAATGATTTATAATGTCTCGATGGCACAATTCAGAGAGGAAAGACTTACCACACTACTGTGCTCCTTTCTACGCTTCACCACATTCAGCCTACAGATTGATTGAATATTATGTACATGTTTGTAAAGCACTTCCTGTTAGAGGTCTTCAAGCATGGTGCATAACATGATGGGATGAAGTGAGGCTTATGTTGGATTGAATCTATTGAGAACGTCTGCGACGAGGTCTGACGTGCCCAATGAAAATGAAACATGGTTACATTTTATGTTAGACTTTTCAACAAGCTGCCCCCTTTCAAGTTTGTTTATATGTGAGGCAAAAACTTGGGTCAGGTATTAAATTGAGCAAGGCCACAGTACATGGTATTACATCATGTAAGTTTTTTTTTTATGTGATAAGTTTCTTCTGGTAATCGTTTCAGTTACAAACTCTTTTGTCAACTTTATTTGAAAGGGTAACTAGTGAATTGGCTCTGCAGCTAAATATCTCAGTTGCACCATGGTTTCATAATTCTGCATGCTTTTCCTGTTTTCATCCACACTGCACTACCTGTCTGTCAGTTATTTTATTTTTAAAGATTTATTTTTGGGCTTTTTATGCCTTCATTGGAGAGATAGGACAGGGGATAGAGTTGGAAATCAGGGAGAGAGAGAGAGTGGGGAATGACATGCGGGAAAGGAGCCACAGGCCGGATTCAAACCTGGGCCGCCCGCTTGGTGTACTATATAGCCTCCGTACATGGGGCACCCGCACTAACCTGACACTATTCTGTCAGTTACTTAAATAAGGAACTCTTCTTGAAGGGTAAGAAGTCCTGTTGAAAGTATGTTGAAATGTAAATACTTTGTTATCTCAGTATTTTTCCTGTAACTCAGGGGTTTTAATAATTCTTCTAGATTTCATTTGTATGCTTTACTTTTCTTTTTTTTTTTACATATATTGTGCTCCTGGCACCAGCACAGCAGACATCCTGAGTCATCTTTAAGGCTAACCTACAGTCAAAGTTTTTCTTAAGAACAAACACACACTGATGTAACTGAGACAGAGAAAGTTTCTGAGTGTGGAATGTTTCCTTAATAGTACGATTGTGAAAAATATATTGATGTTCCTGATTATTTAATTTTTACGTAATATATGAAGTCACAGTTGCAATGTGGCACAAGTGCTTGAAAAGCATTTCCTTTGTTTTGAAACTTGAATTTTTCTTTTTAAGCTAGGCTTCTATTCAATATTTGTGCCTTAAACTCTTGTTTGAATGTGGTGTGTTCTCTGTATGGGATAGATTGTAGTGAACTGCTTTATCGCCTTTCAACCAAAGTAATATGCAGACTCCTGGACTATGTGACCAGTGTTGATGCCATATACTGTATATTAGCCAGGGTAATTAATGTTCAACATCATATTTATCAAAGTGTTATTTAAACTCATTTTCCTTATACATGTTAACAGTAAAACACATTTTGGGAATCACCGTGTTTTGTTGTTTAACTTGCAGTGAAAAAAGATCAATGTAATGAATTCAGCACTGAAAAGTGTCCTGTTTGATATAGTTACATTTATTTTTGATTTTACCAACATGCTCTTCAGCACGTCTTATTAACTAACTAGTTCTTGTAACTACTAGGATACACTTGTAAATAAGGCCGCTTATTTGTTTTTAACCTGTTACTTGTTGTATTGTACATGTCAATGAAGACACAGGTCATGTCTCTTTTAGGTTTACTAAGTTATTCTTTCACTTTAATATCTGTGGGTGTCTGTTTTCTTGGTAAATACTTTTAGGTGTATAGTTGTATTCACCAGAATTAAATTTTAAGACCTTAACAGAGGAAAACAGAACTTGTTAATTTGTTTTTGTTTTTTTGAAGGGGGAACATTTGGATTTTCTGAAATCATGACGATTTACTCCCAAAAGATGTTGTTAGAGTCTTGATTCAAACTGCTTCCCTGTCTCCATGAATTGCTCCATGCTACACTAAACACAACTCACATTGATCAGTGTACTTGTCTCTGAGAATTCAAATAGAAATCAATGCTCGTATCTAATTATTGTTTTTTGTAGGAATCCCCAGAATGATGGTTTAGTCATTTTTATCATTTGTGTCAAAGTTGATGTATAAAAGTTGATTCTCAGTCTGGGTGTTTAAAACCAAAAGGATGTGCTAACAGTGAGTCATCCAGCCCTCCCTTTCACATGATGCAAATCTTACTTCTTGAGGGGAAGTCAGCTGCTTGACTGGAATCCAAGAAGTGCACACATCACATTTTCTTGGTCCATTTAATCCAAGCCCATTTGTAGTATATTTTAAGAGAATTACTTTCACAATGAAATCACAGACGATGTAAAATATGTACAGCAACTGTCAAGAACAGCATTTCTATGTAACGGCAGACTATTTAAAAAGATGTACACCATTCTCTGGTGGTCACTGATGGTTTGTTTCTGTCTTCTAGCCCTGCACCTTGTATGACTGTGTTGGCCTTGCTTTTCTGTAATGAATATGCATTCTCTCTCCTCCCACTCTGGAAGTGTGATCAACCTTCGTGCCATTGTGAGGACGTGCAGTGATGCCCCCTGTGCTGCAGTGTGAAAGTCACTGTTGGGTGAAAAGATTGTGCCTCTCATGATGAAACTGGGTGCTTCACTTCCACCAGATTTTAAATAAACAAGGCTTATACAGCTAGCTCTGTGCATGTGTGCCTCTTTTGTTTAGAAGACAATAGTTATTATCAGACATTTGACCAAACAAAAAAAAAGGGTTACTGGAATGTACAATTTTGTCTTACACTTAAACTGACATTAACAAAAGGGATGAAAATGGTGTTACTGAGTCATGCCAGTGCTTCTTAAATACAGCCATGTAAGTGTGATTGGGATAAACGTAGGGTCATCTACAGAATCCACAACAAATACTGAATCCATTAGTCAGGATGAATGGATACTGGTGGCGGAATGATCCTTTTTGCCTTAACCCTCTGCCATTTTACACTCTATTAATACCACAGAGAGAAGTGACATTAGCTTGTCTTCTTAACGGCCTTTTAATGAATTGTTTATGCCTGGTTTAATGATGTATATTGTGGCCCTGTAATGTGCCCTAATGACGGAGAACGAGGCAGCCTCGGCTGAAGTATTAATTTGGACTGCCTCCCCAATGATTATTCCTCAGTCAACAACACCGCTGCCGCCGCCTCTGCCACTGTGCGTGTGTGTACGGGTACAAACGTGATTCATAGAGGCTTTCTGCTCGCTGCTATGCCGTGATTTCTTGCTGTCATGCTTCTCTACGAGGCTGATATATCCTGGGGGGGATACACAGCAATTAGATCAGCTTTTTATTTGTCTTTCAGGAGCCTACAGACGTAGCTTGATGAATCTGCAGGGGGGCATGTATGGATAGAAATATTGTTCCTGAATAATAAATCCAGGATCAAAATGTAAACATGGGGAGTGTTGGGAGGTTTGTACAAGGCTGCCCCATGCCTCCCCTCTTACTTACTCTTTTTTATTTTCTCTACTTTGACCTCAAATCATATAAGTGACACCAGAACATACCTTGACAAATATGGCAGCACCCTGCTGGTGCAGTAATAGTCTTCTCTCCAGTGAGACACATGTCTGCAGAGTGCTGTGGTCTGCCTCCTGAGCCGTCCTCGGGCTGGGACTCGACAGGCCTCAGACCTGCCTGAGGGAGGCCTCCTGTGTGATACCCATCATTATGTGGCTGGGTGTTCCTTCTCTAGTTTCTCTCCACAGACTCTCATAATGAACACATCCCTGACAGTTCTCACACTGCTGTGTCTAAAGCTAATCATTTTTTTTTTTTTTTTTAAGATGTTGAATGTCAGTGCTGAGTTTCTTAAATCCATAAAAAAGACTTTCATCCGTTGGTAGCTTCTAGCCCAGTCTAAATCTACGAGGATAAATGTTTCCATACTTACACTTTGACAAGTACAAACACAAATATGTGTGATGTCCTCGTGTAGTTTAGGTGACAACACAGTGCAGACAATGAGTTACCTTGAGTTGATGCAATGCTGCACAATATGCTAAGAGGCAGAAGAGTAGGATTTTTTGTCGTTTGTTTTTACAAGTTTTTTCTTTACAGGGACATTTTTTCCTGAACATCCTAAAAGAGAGGTTTGAAACCTTTTTTGGAATATGAAACATTAAAAAAAAAAAGATCCTATTACAGGTTGTGTGAAAATGTTGGTGTGTGTGTGTGTTCCATCTTCATTTCTTGTAATGGAACAAAAATATAACACTAGTATTTTGTCATCTGCCTTTTGTTTACTCCAGTTGAATGGCATTTTTAAAGTCCTGTATGGAATTACTGAAAATAATAATAAAAAACATGAAAGTAAACTATTTCCTTTTTTATTCCACTTCATCATTTTTCCACTTTTTGTTAGTTTTGCTCCCATTCGGTAATTTAAATGTACTTCTAATGTAATAAAAATAAAAATCAATCTCTTACATTATAAGATGAATAATATACTGTGGATGTTTGTATGAAACTTTCATTTTGACAGTTGAATCAATTTGTTTGATGAGGTAAGCTCAACTTAAGGTCCATTTGTACATGTTTCCAATATGAATTGAGTTAATAAAAACTAATGCATGTGCCCCATGAATCCGACCTGTGGCTCCTTTCCCACACGTCATTCCCCACTCTTTCCATGGTTTCTGACTCTATCCACTGTCCTATCTCTAAAATGCATAAAAGGCCCAAAAAGAAATCAGAAAAAGTAGGGGAAAAAAACACAAGATCCACAGCTGCAATTTTTTTTTTAAATGTACCCTAAATTGTTATAATTTTTTCAGGCATGTGCAGAATTTATTGGAGAGAAATGTTTAACCGACCATTATTTGGCTACGTTTTGATTAAAAAAAATTGTGCTACATGAGTTGCACATGCACTTTATCCTGGTAAGGTAAGACTTCAAGTGAATTTAGTAACTATCAAACTCAACTGTCCTGTTCTCTCAGCAGTCGTGAGCCGCTCGGAGGCTCCTGGGCGTTCTCCAACAGGATCTGGCACAGAAGCTGTGTGCGAGATGGCCTAGCTGGGAGAAGAGCATGTTTCACAAACAGGCCGAGCAATTACAGCCTGAATAATTATGTGCTGAGGGGGAGACACGTTTCGCCCCACTGATCAGCAAAGTTCATGTGAAGTTATAATTAAACAATAACTCGTTTACAAATGAACGCACACATGCATTTGTGTACTTAAGTGTGCAAAGTGTAATTAGCTGCGATGCATCTGAGTGAGATTGAAGAACAACAATGTCAAATGGTGGAATTATGTTCAGCTTGTGAGCATGTATCAGTGTAATCTATGTGCTGGGAGGAGGGAGGGGGGGGGGGGTGAGTAAAGAGAGGGAGACAGATTGAAGGAGTGATTGATACAGAAGGCTGATTCATCTCCACACCAGTCAGAGATGGACATGATGTTTGACAGGGAAACTTTATATAAAGACATCAGATTGAGATCTCAGGGGGGTTAAATAAAGTTTGTCAGAAAAAAAAATCGCAAACATTCAAAACTAATTACATCTCAGGAAATCACAGTGAAACATTGTTACACACAATGTTAAATAACAAAATGTGATCTGAGATCCTGTATTTATCTCCTTCCTTCAAACAAACATATTGTGCTTGTTGATCAATCACGCTCTTTTTGTCAATTTTCTAACATGTTTGTTAATCTGCTCGCTTCATATCATTTTTTTTTTTTTTAATTGTGTTTGCTTAGTCAGCGTTGTATTTTAACCATGTCTGGACACCAGAAAGTTTGTCCCACTTCATTAACTACTGCTGGAGGCACTGGTCTGTCAACAACACTGGAATGACACTTACAGATGAGGCCTCTTTAATATCGGCTAGAAAGTGAGAAGAGAGGCAAGCTTGCATACAGTAATCCAGATCCCCTGATAAAAAAATGTATGTGAAAACATTTCAGACAGTTTGAGCGGATGCCCTTCATGATGTTGCCAGCTTGTCTGAACAGGCTTTACATGCTGAGATGTCCTTTCACCTCTACAATTAGATTTCACAGAATCACAACGCAATGGAAAAAAAAAATCAGTGGCATTTGGAGTAAAAAAAGTTGAAAGGTTTGAAAGCAGCTTGTAGGTTAGTGTAAATCATTTTGTGTAGAGTCTTGTGTGACAGTGAGCCAGCTCACAAAATTACACGGACTGCAAAACGGCAGCAGCTAAAAGGAATTCAGTCACTATTCTTTTTTTCTCTTTACACCTGTGTGTCTTTTCTCTGACAAGGCCTGTTGCTTGTTTTGTTTTTTCGACCACTGGTCCAAAAAATTAAGAGATTTAATTTTGATTTGAGGAGCAGGAACCGTATATTTTTGTCTGAGAGATAACTTAACCCTTTGATGGTCTGCCAATTTTAAATTTGGGGATTTTGCTGAAATATTTATTGCATTAAAAAAACATAACGTGAGAGAGCTTTCTCATCCTTAAGGTGAAGTAACGTTGTCAGAACTTTATGTTGGCTTGTTTTGTTCACTATCAGTGGAATCTGTCGCTTATGAGTGAGGTTTTTTAAATTCAATCTATTTTAGAGGCTTTACTGGACAAAATGATATGACTCCCCAAATAATTGATTGCTTGATATTAATTTCAGTTAAACATACATTATGTATTCCATCATGTCAATAGATGTTCAGCATTTAAGGCTTAGTATAGATGTTCTCTATTGATGTG
The DNA here is from genome assembly GCF_963584025.1 of Labrus mixtus. Classification (NCBI taxonomy): domain Eukaryota; kingdom Metazoa; phylum Chordata; class Actinopteri; order Labriformes; family Labridae; genus Labrus; species Labrus mixtus. Next base: position 29,006,968 of record NC_083622.1, read on the forward strand.
CCAATACTTTGTCTATATAGCATTGAAAAAGAATATTACTGACCACAACTGAATAATGCCCTGATATACAAAGTTTTTAAATAATTAAATGTTTTCACAAATAAATGGAATCAATAATGACTTAGTGGGATACCGCTGACACTGACGGCACCAAAACCAAGCTTAGGAAACATCAGCAGTTGCAGACTCTGGTCCCTGAGTGTAGTGTGAAGATAACGGTTTTGAACTATGAATTCACTGCATATGACCTTTTTTCTTCTTCTTTTTAACAGTATGGTTAGTTGTGTTAACTGGTTTACATTTTCTCTAATAAATGTTTTAACATTTGTATTTTTATGCACGGTCTTCTTATGTGCAGAAAAGAGATCTGTGTTATTAAAAACTCTTCCACTAAAGATGAGTTAAAGTGTATTCAGTTTGTTTGAAGTTCCCCTTTAACAGTAAAGACACAAGTTGACATGCTTAACATCTAAGTTTTGGCACCTATCTGTCATTTACTAAACATCACCTAAACAGCCCATAATATTTCAGAATGAGACCTAAAAGTAGTGAAGTTTTGTTTGTCTGTCATTTAAGTATGGAAGGGTGAGACACCTTGATATTTTCTGACTTTCCTGCGTCTTTGATATATTGAAGTCTTATATTGCTTTGAGACTAAGTCATAAGTTAAGAGCAGCTCTTCTCCAGTCCAACATTTATGACATTTAACCTGAATGTTTCTCCATCAGACACTTTATGGTATGCATATGATCCTCATGAGTCCCTGATTAACCAGAGATTGAATATAGGGCCTATCACTTTTTTCTGACCCAACCTTTACAGTTAATACAATGACGTAACAGTTCGGACTCACCCTGGGGTAATGTGGGTCTCGCTAGATGGCGCTAGAGCATCGATTATCCGCTCTCTGTCTCTCCATCGCTCAGCGCCATAACACACCAGTGTTGTGTGTGTTTGTGTGTGTGTGTGTGTGTGTGTGTGTGTGTGTGTGTGTGTGTGTGTGTGTGTGTGTGTGTGTGTGTGTGTGTGTATGTGTATGTGTGTGGGTGTGTGTTTTCTCTCCTCCCTGGGAGCCTAATGGGAAATTTCTAGTCACCTAAATAAAAAGGAAGGTGTAATTAACGCGACGCGCTCTTAATTGCATCTGCTGGAGAGCGGATGAAGGGCACGAGGGCGCACTTTTCTGATTAGTGGTCGACTTCAGAGCTCCGAGAGAGAGGCCTTTATTTCCGGGTGTCATTTCGTCCAAATAGCAGGTCAAATGGCGAGCGGTGATGATGCTAGAGACAGATTGTATTTCCTGCATCAGCAAGGAAACAGTATGAGGAAATGATACACCTCCCTCTATTTCAATCCTTAACTTTGACTGTACTAAATCTGCCATATAAAAGAAGCCTACATCATATAGTAGTTGATTAAAATACAATAAAGTCCATTACGGGCACTGAAAACAATATTTTAAAAAAGCTCTCCAGTTGGATCTTGTGGGATCATTGCGCTTCATTTTCTTGTGGGAACAAAATAGACCAACTTTTAAACCATTGTTCAACCAAATACCTTTACAGAAAATAATTGAAAAAAATGACATGGTGAGAGAATCACAGTTAAAGTCCTACAGCTATGTATTCTTAAGAACCAATCAAAGATGTTGTCTTATTTTATCTCTGTTGACTTTTTTACTGTATCGCTATCAATAACTGATCACTTTGATTTCTCATCGATCCTGCTGGTTTGCCCATAGTGATGAGGCTTTTAAATCTTACTTTCTGTTTATCACACATGCTCATTTGTTCACAATCTGCACCACAGCAGACACCAGCTCGCATTTTATTTGGTTGACTGAGAAGATTGGAATTAAATTATTAATTAAATTAATATTATGACGTTTTGGTAGTTCATCAGGAAGTGGCAGGTAAATAGTAGCTTTAGATTTTGGGCTGTCAGCTCCAAAACACAATGAATCAGAATGTATTTTAGAAAGATGCTCACACAAATATCACCTCGTGAGTTCCTGTGGGAATATTACAGAGCAATGGCAGACCTAAAGGGATAGGAAAATACCAGCAGGGTCACCACTGTCACTATCAATGTTACAGAAAATCCAAAGGGAAATATTATGTTTGTGTGAGCATTCTGGGAATCTGTTTGTTTTTTAGGGACAAAATTAATTCCTATTGGCCTACGTTGAAAAGAACAACCACATTTCACTGCCTCTAATGCCAACCTTCAATTTAAGGTTAAAGGGGCTTGACCTTGTCGGACAAAGTGACACCAGATTTACAGTCACACACGGTCTGAATAGGCTAACACGAGTTTTTGTCCTTTTGAGCTCTAAAATAATAAATAACTTGCGTTTTTGTTCTCCTTGGACAAAGCAGAAAGAGTGCATTTTTTCAGACAAAGAAACGTTATCCTAAATTATAATCTAGCCTACACCAAGACTGTGAATTGTAAGGGAAGAATACATTTTTTAAATACTAAAAAGCTTATGTTTATTATAACCCCTAACCCAAATAATATTAGGCCATACCTGACAATGGCACTGAAGCATATAGGCTACAGCTTTACGGTTAAATAACCAATTGTAACCCATTTTAGTCACTATGGATCATAGCATATCCTCGGACCACACTTTGGGAACCCCTGATTTAGTCCTGGATAGTAGTTCTGTTTTCTCAGCCAAAGCCAGCAGGAGCAGCCCGGGGGCAGAAGCAGCACATCATCGACTCACAATCTTTCATTCATCAACCTTGATTTTCTCTCAACCATTAATTCCATCCATCCACCGGGCTCAAAGAAAGAAGCGTATTTTCCACAGTACAGATGTCAGACAGACCGTGAACCCACCGCAGCAGCATTCTGCTTTGCTCGATTAAAAAAAACTACATTTAGGCTCGACGTTGGAAAAAAGCTGTTTAATATCAACCCCATTATTTAAAAATGTGCAAGTCCGTTATTCATGTGTGAGGTGATAAAACACCTACAGGCGTTTCTCACCTCAGCTTTATCTACCCCAAGTTCATCCAGTGAATATGACACAGCCTACATCCACCCAAACCACACGGCTGCTTTAACAAGCAATAAAAGAAAACAACAAGAAAACAGCGTCGGATTGCTACAGGTCTACATCCCACAACTTGAATTTCCAGTGAATTATGAGTTGGATCGATTCATTAAAGCTACTGAGGAAAGATTTCACTGCCAAGATCTTTTCTGCTTATTGTTTTCTGCAAGAGAAACACAAATCACGAGGGCAAAAAAAAAAGAAAAGAAAAAACAGTTTCCACATGAGAGGAAAAACATAAACCAAATCCCTGGATATTTGACTTTTTTTGTTGTTGCATGAAAACGAAAAACAAGCTTTTGTAGGAAAAGATGTATATACATGTATAGCTGTGACGGTCCAGGCTGTGGCAATCCCGCTGAAAAATAAAAATATGTCTCTTTACTTCCCTAAAAATAATAATTATTCAAAAGAAAACCTCGGTTTCATTTCATATATATCTCACCCTCTGTGTCATCTATAAAAGCCATTGTATAATAAATTACAATCTCATTAACAATACTAAAAATAAAATAAAATGTCTACCAGCAGTTTTCCCCAGAATAAAGCAACATTAATGAAGATGGATAAAATGGCTGAAATGAAATGCATGGCAACGACCCTAGAAACACAAAAAAAACCACCTTGTAAATAATACAAATAATAATAATAACAATAATAATAATCATAATAACAATAATAATTTTGATCATATGCTGCGATTTTGGAATGTCACTAAAATGTGTTTTTGGGAAAAAATAAAAAGGCCTTATAATTTACTTTTGTTCTTTTTGAATGTTGCTTATCCGTATCTGATTTACTAAGGACAATTCTCGACAACAGTGATTAGTCTGAATGAAGTTCTTAAAGCACTATGTTTTGATTGGAAAAACAATCTTGTGTAATTTCAGGACGGGGATCAAATTGTATATCAAAAAAACTCCTTGGACAATTTAAAAATTCGAAATTGATTTCGCATTAATGGTAATAATTAGACTCATAATAAAACGCGCCACAAATAATAATAAAACATAATAATAACACGTAATCGAGCATAATTTCGGCAGCAAAATGAGCATTAAATAGAACACAGTCACAAGGCAGTAGGTAGGATGTGAATGAGACTTGATTTAAAAAAAACTCGACCTGCTTGTTTTTGAAAACAACAATCCAAAAGTGCCCCAGTGAAGAAAGTATAAAGATGGATGAAGCCATGACTTTCAAAGTTATACAATATTTACAAAAGTGGATCCAAAGGTTCTGTGAGAGTAAATGGCGTATATTTCTGTAGATTTCTTTATATCTATAGCCCATATTGTGGAAAAGTGCCAGATAATCCAATCAATCGTCAGGGAGCCCTTCCTACAGCTGGGAGACTCTGTGAGGGTGGAGAGCTTTTATTTAACGCTTATTTAGTGAGATTATGAATGGACCGTTTGTTTATACTGCTGTTTGACTTATGACGGACTTTTATTTACCATTTACCTGCCCTCGGGACAAATATAAAAGAGCTTTACGAAGGAGCTGCAAAAAACTATCAAATAACAACAATAATCAGTGCTGAAAAAGTAAATCGTGACCTCGGTGTTCACAGCATAAATAAGAGCTGAATGGCCTGCAGCTTCCCAGCAGTGTTCTGAATGTAACGCGGCTCTGTGCTGCCTGGCTGACAGATGGGACTCAGGCGATGCTCACCCTCAGCTGGACTCCACTGGACTGGGGCTGCAGCATTTACTGGCCTCCAGTTTACTCCATTAACGCAGCTCCCTTGACCCCCTGCAACAACCACCCACCCATCACTGCTGGACGCACAATTTAGAGCTACAAAACTAAACGCCTTTGCATTTGTTTTCCATTTTACGCACAGAAAAAACTGTTTGTGATTCGATATAAAAGTAGGGAATGGAAACCATTCAGCTAAGCTTTTCCTCTAAAACCAGGTAGACAATCCCTCTTCCCCTCCCTCCTTTTCGTCAAGTATTATTTCAATACACAATAGGGGCTACACCTTGAAACTGCGTCGAGTACAGTCACAGTGCTGGGCTTGTATCCTCGTAGAACACAACACAGGCTTATGTTCCTTTAGCTCTGGGTGTGAAAAATGTCCTGTCCTCCCCTCACTCTTTTTCCATTTCTTAAATATTCACTGCAGATACTGTGTGAGTACTCACTGCAATCTATTATACATAAAGCACCCACTATAGCGTCTCATAGTCCAGTGATTTATATATAACCTTGGGGATAAATAAATGGAGAAGCATGTCCTGGAGGGTCCAGCAGAGTTCATTGGATCGGGGTCTGGACCCCGTGATGCGGCGGAGTGTCCCCGTACACATCCTCACTCCCTGGCAGTGCTCCGGGAGGGGTCATGCGTTTCTCCTTCTGTCTCCTGTTACAAAACCAAACCCTCACCACTTCTTTCTCCAGGTGGAGACTGTCCGCCAGGCCGATTATTTCCGATGCTGCTGGTTTAGGGCTCTTCAAAAAATGGCTCTCCAAAGCCCCCTTTACGCTTACCTCTATTGAAGTCCGTTTTTTCCTTTTTCTCCCCTGCGCGGCGATTTTGTCCAGGCTTGTAGGGCTGCCCGAGGTGGAGTCCGCCTCCTCCAACCACTTGTTCAACAGAGGCTTCAGCTTGCACATGTTTTTGAAGCTGAGCTGCAGGGCCTCAAACCTGCATATGGTGGTTTGGGAAAATACATTTCCGTACAGGGTCCCCAGGGCGAGTCCCACGTCCGCCTGCGTAAAGCCCAACTTGATCCTCCGCTGTTTAAACTGCTTGGCAAACTGCTCCAGGTCGTCCGACGTCGGCGTATCCTCGTCCGAGTGGTCGTGGTGGCTCTGCGGTCGGTGCTGGTGCTGATGCTGGGACGGCGGATGACCGTGTTCGCTGAGGTGCGGGCTGTGGTGCTCGTCATGACTGTCTCTGATGTTGTGGTGGTGCATCCCCTGACCGGTACCCGGGATTAGCCCGTTGACGCTGAAACCCGGCTGGGAGTAGATAAGGCTTTGGCCGTTCGTCGTCGCCATGCTCGGTATGTGCGCCGCGGTGGTGGTTCTCCACGCCCGGCCGTCGTGGTGGTTCCCGTGCGTCTGGTGCACCAGATGGGGTGGCCGAGACTGGTGCTGCAGGTTGCTGCTGGAGTTGTGCATCTCGTCCCGGGAGCCCTGCACCGCGGGTTTGATGTCCTGCTCCGCGCCAAGCGGGCTGGAGGACCACGGGGCTCCCTCTCCGTGGGACAGCGCCGTGATCCACTGGTGTGCGTGGCTGAGCGTGTGGCTGTTGCTCTGCAGCGGATAGTCGCTCTGCAACAGGCTCTGCGCGTCCCGGTACGCTGTGGCTTGCTGCATGCTGCCGGGCTCCGAGTGCACGATGGATGCGCTGGAGGTGAGGATGCTGTAGTGGTTAGACGCTGCGGTCGCCATGACTCTCGGAGCCGGACTGGTCGCTCTTATTAAAGGAACCTTGCATTTGACAGATACTCTCCTGCCCACAGGCGGCTCCCAGGCGCTCTGCCAAGTGGACGCCGAGGCGCACCTGGACTCCGCCCCGCCCCCGCCTCTCATTGGAGCTCAAAAGATGATGGACGTGGTTACCAAGAGCAACGGCACGGGGATTGGTTGCAGGGAAGTCTCAACAAACACTACTCTCCTTGTTGGAGAGGTGCGAGTTGAGGCTCCCGTGGAAGTGGAGAGCCGGAGTGCAGCATTGGGGAACGGAGCAGCAGGATCAGCAGTGCAACTGTAAGATACAGTTGATTTACTTTGATTATCAAGTTCTGTCAAGACTCTGCCTGTAGGTAGCCTAGATCCAGGAGAGAGAGAGTTTCCTTTCAGACTTATACAAAGGCTGTGTGCATATTCTTTTATAGGTAGACCTTTGCTGTTAATTATATAATGACTGTAATTCTGCGCATAATAATGTATTAAATGTTTTTTTATGGAAACGTGAGTGCAACATCATATTTGGATATGACTGTAAACTTTTTCTTTGCGGCACAAATCGATTTTGGGGATTTAAAAAAATATATATTATGAGCATATAAATACAGACGTCTGGCCTTTTTAGTTTTTTAAGAATGCTGTAGTGTTTCAACATTTTCTGCTAGGAGATTGATCGCATATTAATGAGTCTTCAATTTGTGCAGTGTTGTGTGTGACCAGATCAGTTAAGTATTTTATAGTAATGAGAATCTTCATTAAGTTAACCATTATTTTTAAATTAAGATAATATACATCAAACATTAACATTCAAAGCAATATAAATATATTCAACTTTAAAACATCAGGCATGTAAAAATAACTGAATATAACACAGACCAACATAGTTCACTTTGAATATGAGAAGTGAGGCATGGTGGAGTAAAGGATACATTTAAGTTTATTATTTAATTGGTTTGTTTTCAAAATCAGATAAATGGAGAAGGAAAAAGCAGATCCACGTTTCAAAAAAATCAATTTTATTTAAAATAAGTTATTCTCTGAGATAAAATATTAATACATTTCATTTATTTGGAAAAATGCAAACTGCTGGAACAAAGTTGTTGACACTTAGTTTGGTAGCCTAACACTGATCTGGTATAGTTTAAAAACAGTTTGAAGGAAGATAAGTTACACTCACTGCATTAGTGTTCTTGTCATTATGTTTATTGGCCAACATATTTGTAAAATCATTGCTAATTAGATATATGAGACAGTCCATATATCCTGGACTTTATTCCTCAGTGTTTGTAAAACTGTAAATGTTTCTTTTTCTCAATGAAATCCTCACCTTTCATGTGTCTGAACCCGAAAACCTTTAACAGCTAATAAAACAAACAAATCCCCTTTTGTGTTCTAAACTGTAAATTGAATTCATAAGCACATAAAAAAAAGGAGGATAGTTTAAAAACATAGCTTGAATGACGTAAAACATTTTTTTTTAAACATTGAAACTTTATATGGATCCAAAATGTCCCTTCAAGGAATGTAGCATGGGACATTTTATGTGCACCTTAATGGTTGTTTACAGCATGGTAAAGGATCTATGAGAGATCATTGGAGCATGGTGCAGCATTACTGAAAGCTTTTAAGATTCTTAAATAAAAAAGAGATTTCAAATCATTTTGAGGTCTTATACACAAGTCTTACAGAGTTAATAGTGTGTGAAAATCTTCTCTGGTAGCTCATCGTCCAGTAAAGTGAAGACAGACACAAGTGAGGATGAGGATTAAGTCCAGACTCAGGCCTCCAGTCCAGGGCAGGGAGGGCAGGGTTCCATCCCGTCCCAGCTGTCATCCCCCAGTGTCAGCTTCAGGGACCAGGACTTTGTCCAGAGAGGGGACATTCCTGGCTTGCTGCTGCTGGTTGCCATAGGGAGAGGTAAATGAAACAACAGCAGTCGCGTCGCTGCTGCTCCCCCCCCCCCCCCCCCCCCCCCCCCCCCCCTCTTTCCCCTGTTCCTGGGCTATCTAAAGGCCTCTATTTAGAGAGGCTCTCTGGTGCGGGGACAAAGCCTTCGCAGGGATAAAGGAGGGAGGAGTAAAAAAGCACAGGGCCCTGAGAGAGAGAAAGGGCCAGAAAAACTGAGAACGATGAGAGAGATTATGTCTGTCCTCAAAGCCACTCCTCACACTGCAGGGACAGAAAGAAACCGTGTGAGAAAATCACTCAAATTTAGCTTTAAGCAGTCCCTTTATTTGATATATTACACAACATTAATAATTCCAGCTGTATACATGTCATTAAAAAGCACTTTTAGACAGTTTTTTGGCCAATAACAATTTAATCTAAGACTGAAGTAATACACACTGGCTACAAATTAAACCTATAAATCAATAGAGGCAGTTCTTCAAATCCTCTATTTAGACCTTCTAAACTATGCAAATGATTGAAACTGTAATTAAACATTTCATTTAATAACTTGGACCCATTAGGAAAATTAAAAGGCAATAAAAAAGCAATTATCGAAGAATTATTTTCACAGAAATATTCAAACTGTGCAGTAAAAGCATAAAAGTCAACATATTGAATGTGCACACCCACAAATCATTCTCAGCAACATTAATTTATTCAAGAAGTTCACACAAGGACACATGTCATGTGTTTAGAGTGAGTTCTGTGAACAATACAAGGGCATGAAACAAAGGACAAGTGCTAATTAGAGAACTCTCTAATCTGTGCTAAACATGACCAGGGTTACATTCTGATCGTTTGCATTAAGGTAAAACAAATGTCTCTGGCTTGTTGCTGATTTAATTGCAAAAATAGACAGAAAGCTGCAAAAATGGACAAAAATGGTCATACAAAGTTACAAATTGCTGTCTTCTGTCATTAACACAACATCCTTTTTTGCTTGGATAAATGCTAGACAGCAGTAATTATCAGTCTTAATATTTTCTGATGTTGGTGGCCTGTTGATGTGTAAACAGTTATATAAACCAGGCCTATGATGATCCGTGCAGAAGAACAAAATGCTATTATTACATATTCCATGTATAACTCAAGCTCTTCAATTAAGTATTACTGATTGGGCCTTTAATGGATCTCATTTCATAGGCTAATAATCCTTTATGGATGTGAATCCAGCTGCACTGATAGCACATGAAGCCTCCAGGATTTAAGTCATACAAGGAAAAGTTTCCAGGCACGGCTCAGTAATTCATTCTGGTAATATTGAACATTATTGTGGCGTAACATTGAAATCGGCCAAATCAAAAGAACATTGTGGTAATTAGGCTGTAATTCAAAGAATTACCACATCGCCACACAGGCTTAAATAGTCGTGTTGGGAGAAACGCAAAGCACATTATTTTAATGGTGTAATATGCAAACTATGGCTCGTTTCAATTACATGGCTTAACAATGCATAAATGATGCGAGCCTTGTTATTTGGACTGCAGGGTCCTCAGTTATTCAATCACTCTGAGGGGCCAGTGTGAGGGGCCATGTTGCCTCCTCTCACACAGTAAAAACACCAAGGGCCGCTGCCAAACTACATTTAAGGGAATAAAAATGAACAGCAGAGAATGTAAGCGTTAAATTAACAGTAGGATAATTATATGACCCGTGTGCTGTAAAGATTCAATTTCTAACGCTCTAATTAGGCGACTGTCTCCCCATACATCAGCTCACATCCCTCTGCCAATTTCTCAGCAGAAAGCGTCCTGCGAGCGGAAATAATTAGATTTTATTAAGACACGGCTCGTGTAATACAGAAAGTCAGGGGAGGGGCTGGTTAAATATGATATGTTTTTAAAGTCATTGATTGTTCCACACACAGTCCACTGAGTCCCATTTAAAGACAAGGACATCTGAGTCCAAACTGGAGGGGAAGAGGCTGGGACCTCCCTGAAATGTCCACGTTTAAGTGCTTTCAGAAGGATGCTATGCAATAAGAAACAGCTTACTGACTGTATGTAAGGCTGCAGCAGACAAGTATCTTCTCAAACAATCAAGCAATTTGTTTTATTCACGATGGGCCAAATCATAACAAAAATGACTTCAGGACAATTTACAAGAGGAGAAAGTCAAGACTGCTCCTCTTATGATCTTATTTACAACCAAACACTAAGCCACATTGAGAAACACTTTCTCCTTTATATATAATTTTCCCAGAATGCAAGTTGACAAATTTAAAGTCTGCCTATATTTAAAAATGGGTTTTGTTTATTTGAAATTCACATGCATACTAACGGGCCATATTTATTTGTAGACTATAGGCAGAGTTCGAGTTTCCAAGGTTGTTTAGCTGATTAGAAAAGTTGCTTTGTATTCGCCTAAAATCTCAATGTAACACTTGCCAGTGCAAACAACACAGCTAGTTTAAAACCAATCATGCCCCAGTATGTAACTTATGCCGGTCTGATGTATCTTCTTGAATCGTCCCAAGTTTAGACACTCCACAGGGATGTAGGAGACAGCTGGTGCCTTATAAAGTAAAACATATGAAATAAAACAAATTAGCATTTTCACAGATTCTGCATCTTTTTATTGATTTGATTATATGTTATTGAACACATTTCTTAAAGGTTGATTTTGAGACTCTGTATGCCTTTATTGTAGATATAGGACAGTGGATAAAGTTGAAAATCAAGGAGAGAGAGAGAATTGGGAATGTCATGTGGTTGGATTTGAACCCGGGATGCCTGCTATGAGGACTGTAGCCTCTGTGCATGGGTTGCAAAAACTAACCACTAATCCACTGCACCCCGGTTATTGAACATATTTTGAAAAGATAATATAAAGTTTATTTCAGAAAAAAGATTGTTTATTGTTTAGGGACATTTAAACATGTTCAGAGGGGATTCTTAAAGTGTTACCTTTGTTACCCAAATGTTATCACTGTAATTAAAAAGATCAGAAAACTACATATTTAAATAACAGAAATCCTACAACGTTTGCCTCTTTATATCTAAAATCATTTGAACAATGCATCATCTTTCAAATAGTTGCAGATACGTTTTCTGTTGATGAAATGATTGCTTCATCTCTTACTACAGTACAAGTTAAAAGGGGATTGTAATGATATCTGGACGATTACTACAGGAGATATAATCCAACGAGGTACGATGAAATGTTAAAAACCACAATATTTAGTGCATTAGGACAAAAAATAGCCCCTGTTGGAACATTATGTGTTTATTACAGGCTCCTCTTTTGGGAACAATCACGTATGAATGGATATTTCTTTGCTCTGATTTTATCCCCTGCCACAACTTTGACTTGTTTGGTTGGTACCAGAAAAGAAAGAAAAACAAAATACCAGGAAGGAACCAAGCAAAACGTTATAATAATCTAAGTTTATGTTTAAATTTATTTTTTAGATTAAGATGAAACCTCTCTCTTTTAAGCGTAACTCACTTCTCGCACTGTGGAATATATTCAATGACAAACAAAACATTCCCTTCATTTTATCAGGATCAGATCAATTGCTGCAGATTAAAAACAAAGAGTTTATGTGGCTGAGGTTTTATTTCAGATTAGCTGTTCAGATATCAATAATTCTCGTTTCAAGTCTTATATAACGAGAGCCGGCCCACGTCTTTCATCCTTACTGTAATTGTTGTGTGCATCAAAGAGAGGGAGAGATTGACAGGCTGTATGGGAGGATTAATACAGTGGGTGAGTGACTACATACTGGGTCGGGAGAGAGGGAGGGAGGAACAAGAGTGAGAGAGAGAGAGAGAGAGAGAGAGAGAGAGAAAGAGAAAGATATGGGGCGAGGTGGAGGAGAATGAGGGGAAAGTAGAAGAGGACAAAAAGTGGGGAGCGAGTTAACGAGAGGGAGAACATTAATTGTGTGCATTGTGCCGGGGCTCTTTTGCTGAGTGTGGCTGTCGAGGTGCGGGCGCTAACCCCTCCAGCAGCCTGCCGTGATCTGAGCCAGCTCTCAGACTGCTGTATTCCAATGCAATTAGGCCACTCAAAGGCCTGCTTAAAGCTGCACCCCCATCACACACACACACACACACACACACACACACACACACACACACACACACACACACACACACACACACACACACACACACACACACACAGATAGCAACAGCCCCTGTGGGTCCCCTCCATTGTAGCAGGGAGGTGTATTCTGTCCCTCTTTGAGGCTGTGGATGAAGAGACCACCCTGGGGAGCAGAAAAAAGGGAGGATTACCTCTCTTTCTGTCCCTTTCCCTCTGTCTTTCTCTCTGTCTGCCTATTTATCTCTCTCTCTCGCTTTCTGGTTTTGCAGTTCACCTCTAAATCAGCTCATCCAGGCACAGGGCTGAGCTTTGGTTAGCTCCTCCAAAGAGACAGAACTTGGGAGTTTTTGCAGGAGGAAACAGTAGAAGAAGAGCAATGAGGCATTTCTGTGATGGATGTCATTGTGGGACTGCTTTAGCAATATCACTTTCCCTTTCCTCTTTCATTATTCATACACTCATATATTTCAACAAGTGGCGTGGGGCGTGTAGTTCCCCAGCTCGTCCCCGTTGGCGTCAGCATGGCAGCCTCGGTCTGTCAGTCCCCTCTGTGTGCTGTATTAAGAGAACGCTCTTCACCATAGCAGAGTTCTCTTGGCTGAGTTTCAACGCGTCTCATTCCCCAGAAAGCATTTAAAGCAGATTACCAACCTAACGCTACACCTCCCCAATAAGAGAAGAGAGAGAGAGAAAAAAAAAACTGGCACATTAACACCTGCAATACTACTCAATGGCATCAACAGATTAACGAGGTAATCCACACAATGAGGTCTTTGATTCGTGTGGTTTGGCAGGCAATAATGCCAGGCATAATGCACACTGTTATTTCAGACCATCCCAGCACGAGAAAACCTGGCAGAAGCCGTTCCCTTTTTTTGTCTCTCCGTCAGATGAGCCTTTTGAAGAATTTTAACTGGTGCATCTGGTGGGTTTGCCTGTTTTCTTGTCAGAGGAATAACCTGCTGGCTGCTCCTGTGGCTCATGTGAAGGGAGAAGGGGAGGAGTCACTGGCTTTCTGAAGGCTGTTTAAACAGCAGGGCTGACGACTTCTCCCTCGTCTTTCCCCCCATTTTTCTGCATAAGGACGTGCGTATAGGGTGTGTGTGTGTGTCTGTCTTTATGTGTGTGTGTGTGATAGATCTCGTGGTCCCATTGCTCATGTGCGGCTCGATTAGCCCCACGTGCCTCGTTCGTCAGACGTTGAGGCAGAGCAGATGGCAGGAGACGCACCGTGTTACCATGCTGCGGCACTATGTAACGCTGCTCTAATTGAAACATCAATACTGGCCTGTCAATACACTACAGCTCCTTTACAAAACACCACTACCTACAGACCTGCACCTGACAGGGAAAAAGCAGCTAATACTCTCACATCTTTGTTTCGTATTGAGACCACTTTGTTAAAAAGTTTCCTTCTGTTTCCAAAAAGACAGCAAAGAAACTTTCCTCCACACTTTTTCTTACGGTTTCTGGTGTTTTTAATATCCTAATTTCAATTAAACACTTGGGTTGATTTCAGTTTGTATACAGTGTTGTGGTGGGAAAGGAAGCATGCAGAAATAAAGAGAGAGTTTCCTCTGTAGCATCTCCTCGGTGGCACATTTTTTAATGAATTGATAAAAAGTTGAGGGAGCTCACATGGCTGTGATCAGTATTTCGACGTTATCGGAAATTCAGTGGAGAACAGAGAGAAATTAGGCAGCTAGAAATTAATTTGCTATTTGTCCAACTCAATGAGGAGTGACACAGCCCCTTTAATGAATGGGTAATCCATTTCTTATTGCACTGAGCCGAATTTACCCTTCAATGAAGTGGAAAAAGACAAACATATCTTTCACTAACCTTCGCAACCTCTGAAAGCAAAGGAGGAGGAGGGGAGATGAGAGCGGAAACCTGCTCCTGAAACCATTTGTGTTTTTAGGAAAGATTTACACGTTCGTGTGTGTTTCTGTGGCCGGGAGATTGGTTGGGATTTAAAGCCAAGCAGGAAGACCACAAGAAGTAATGGGCGCCACCACTGAGGCTACACAGTCAAATTACTGGACATGGAATTGATTTATGATCAATTGTTTTTCTGCACTGCTGAAGTCATTATTTAACAATGGTTCATCTTTTTTTTCTTTGGTTCCCAGTTTTTCTTCTCATAGTTTCTCCACTTCTTCAGAGTCTGACTGTTCACATCCATGATGACACCCTGCAGAGCCTGCAATGGTAAGCACCGTCTCTCTCTCAGTCCCTGATGGTCTTTGTTTAATGACGCTTCATCACAGCTGAAGGTCTAGACCTTGTTGAGGACTTCTGTACAGCATATTGGAACTGCAGTAAAAAAAAAAACATTAAAATGACATTAGAAACATAAAAAGGAGGCAAGGTATGCTGCTACTGTTGATCATCATTTAATATTCTTATTATCATTTTTTTATTTTCAAAATAACAGATTACGATGACAAATCACTTCCTGGAACAAAGTGTGTAAAGTTTTACCCTTGAATGATTTTGGAAAGTTGGTGTGTATGAAAACAAATGTAACCTGAACATGAAGTCATTTACATCTTCTCTCATATTTTTGTTGCTGCTACTTACCTGGAAAGCCGTACTTGATGTCAGGGGCCTCTTGATGGCCTGGTTACCCTTCACTAAGTTGTCCGGGCTCTTCAACATCTGGAGGATGGAATAGATATTGCAGGTTAAAGACAGAATTAGGGTAAGCTTGTATTGACCCATGAATCTCATCTTGTTAGTGAGGAGGAACCTCAAAATGTCAATCGATGATTTCAGTAGTCATTGCAGTAATAAAATTGAGGGGATCACTCCAACAAATTAGTATTCAATTTGCATTAAGTTGTGGGAATCAAAAGAGGTGCAAAAGTCAAAGAGGTAGCAGAGGAAGCAGAGGTTGAGGATGCAACCTTTTGGATCTTATTCCTAAAAGCTAGATTTTTGTCGTAATAAGTAAATACTAAATAACTAAAAGAATACATAAAAAGACACATTCAAAGTCCCATGCCCCCCTGTCATTTGTCCTGAGTCCTCTCCTTCACCTACCATGATGACATCATCATTTTTTTTAGACATGACAAGCCTTTCGCTGAGCGATAAAAGACATTCTGTTTTCACACAATGAGTAGTACTCTCTAGCAATTTTGAAATTAACTTTCTGTGTAAAATCTGAAAGTGGCCCTTTGATCTAGTTCTCACATGGTGTAATTTATTTATAGTTGTTGTGGTAAATTATTTGTTCTTGTTAAGACTCCTTGAGGTCCTCCATCTGTTGCATTTCACACCAGCACCACTTGCAGCAGGGGTTGTGACATCTTTCCCTTCCTCTTTATGAATGTAAGTTAAAAGAAAGAAAGAAAGAAAGAAAACACCAGAGGAAATCAGATTTCACCCTGTTTTCTCAAGGAAAAAGACAAGGACAAGCAGCTAAATTTGAAACCAATCAAAACCCAACTCTGTCCACAGGAGTGACATTCAGACTCTGGTTACGATTTGATCTTGGCTCAAGTTTTCAATGAGTGTTGACACCTCAGAGCTCCCGAGCCGGCAGCTTACAGCAGGGGTTTCAGTGATACAGTATTTACAAGGCATGTGGAAGAGGGAGCTCTGCAACAGACGGCACTGAACACGGAGCTTTCAATTATTTCTCACAGCATTCATGAAAATAAGGCACAGCGGGGAGTACAGTATGAACAGCAAAACTATAAAAAGACACAGAGCGAAACAGAGAACTCCCAAGCTAAAATAAATGGCGTCCTATGATGATGCTGGTTAAGCGCTGAGAATAGTGCATGTTTCCAAAGAAGGAGGCAAAGAAAACCTTGTGGTGGAGGGAAAGAAGATGAGCAATGATGGAGTAACCCCTCAGAATAAGTTAGGGTTAAGTTGTCTGTTTGGGGACTGAAGCTGATAAACTTGGTCATGAGCACTCCATGCCTGGTATGAGTCATGACTATAGACTGCCTTTCTCCAGTGAGGGAGGAGAACACTGAGTTGACTTTATGAGAGTCTTTACTGAGAGTTGAGATTATGAATATGTTCAAATTAAATACATTTTTTTTTTAAAAAAGCAAAAATGTCTAATGCTAACATTTGCTTATGAAATCTACAAGAATGTAAGGCTTAGGCTGTCTGGAACGTCTTAAGTTCAGACGATACCCTCAAAGCGTCCTTTTTTGGCCGATAAGTTTTTCTAATACATGATTAACATGATTAAACGGTCACAGCAGGATTTAAATACCAAAACGACCTATTGGGTATTGGAAAGAAAGATCTTGTTTTAGTAGAAAAACTTTCTCACAATAGACTTTTGGTTGCAGTCATGACACCAGCCCAAGTCTCCTGGCTAATAGTCGTGTTTTACCCATCCTCCTTCTACTCATGTCTTGCTCATCTGATTTTTCCACTTTGAAGTACATTGAAAACACTAGAGTTAGATGGTTGTCTGGTGCGTCTTATAAGCAGCAACCTCTGGTGTTGAAAAATGAAGCAGATGCAGAAGTGCAAAAAAAAAAGTGCAGTTCCTTGAGTGTCCACTTGAGGCTGGCTGCTAAAGGTTCCCATCTTTCAGCAGAAATAAACATCTTTACAGTCTGGCTCAGTACAACCAATTTGGCATCAATAGCTAATTTCTTTATTGGTACATAAAAATAAGGGAGGGAGGGGTCATTTCATCTTAGAGTTAATTATAATTTGCATTATTATGGGAATGGTTGAGATGACTCAGAGGTTGATGTGTTGTAGCTGTTTGACAGGAGGCTTAAGGCCCCCACTTCCTCTTCGCCTGTTTCTAGATTGAAAAGTATGGCTTAGATAACATTTCCAATATGGCGTCCGTCATCAATGGGTGACATCAATGAGATTAAGTCCATGTTTTATACAGAAACTAAAAGGTACCTTGAGTTGTCTCCTCTTTAAGTCATACACCCTATTGCTTCAAAACCTTTTAGCGTCTATTGCTTAAACCACTCTGTCTTTATTTCTCTCCTTTAGTTTGCACTTTTTGCCTAAGTTACATTGACAGATAACTAGTTCTTATTTTCTGACATCCTAAAAGCACTGCTGATATTTGTCATTTTCCCCCCACAGATTTGCATCAGTGGTGCATCAAGCTCTGAAACATTGGGTCTTTTTACTCTTTCATGACATTTTTGTGAACCAAATGGGACAGAGTGGCCAGCCTTATAATAATAATAGCAATTTGGAGGTGCTGATTATAATGATCAACTCTCATGGACTTTTTGAACAGCTGGCATTTCTTTGAAGAGTTTGGTAAATCTTACTGTTAACACTTGAAAGTAAGCAAAAGGGACAGAACTCAAGGAAAAGAACAAACAAAATCCTCATACATGGGGGACCATAACCAAAAAAGGCAAAACTCTGACCCTTGTTTGTGTAGTACTGGCAATGCTTGCATGTTATTTGATAACATGACGTCAATAACATGATGCCAAAACCCAAACAGAGACCCCTGTGGTTATAAACTAGAAATATGCAAAAGCTTCACATTGGCAGCATACATTCAAGCATTACATGCATACACACCATATCCTGTCTGCCCTCTAAACTCATCAACAGACACAGATGACAACCATCTCTCTCTCTCTCTCTCTTTTAGATGAGTAGCTGTTTGTGAGGGAGAGAGAGAGGGGCTCACAGACAGAGATGTTTGTTTCCCAGCCCTTCCAACGTCTCTGTGGGACGACCCTCCCCATCCCCCCCCCCAACCTAGTGGATCAAACAAAGGACATCATTTGTAGGCCAAGTCTTTTTCTGAGATTCTCTCTCTTCAGCTCTGCATACCAATCCAATACAGCCCAAGGAAAAAAAGCCACTCCGTGGTTCATATGTGTGTGTGTGTGTGTGTGTGTGTGTGTGTGTGTGTGTGTGTGTGTGTGTGTGTGTGTGTGTGTGTGTGTTTGTATGTGTGTGTCTGGGCTGGGGGTTGAAAGGTCTGTTTGCCTCTCTGCCAAGCATCGATTTATCCTTTTCTCCAATTTATTTCTCCTCCTTGCCTCTACGATCCATTCAGATGTGCCTCTAGGGGAGGAACTGAGGGTAAAGACGTTGTCAGGCCTTGTCGTTGCCTCCTAACACCAGCTCAAAACTCATCTCCAGGCACGGGGCCCATGTTCCCCCTGCAAGGACACACAAACACAGCTACCTGTCGTCCAGCGGCACACTTTTGTCAGAGCTGTAATTGGCCTCGTAATGCAGCGTAAAGGACACAGAGAGAAGGCTTCAGTGATCATGAGGGGATAATGTAGTGTTAGTCTGAAAGAGAATCATATTTGTTTCAGTTCAAACACTGAGCTGAAAGATGATTCCGTGAAGCACAATATGTCCTCTAATTTCAAAGAGGAGTTATATCCTGCTCTTCTTTTTACAGTAACAACTGCTGGAGAAGCCATAGTGATATTTAATTGTTCCTCATAATCAGGCCTAGACTGAGTGTACGAGCAGATATGATCAGAATAACAATATCTCAAGTCCCCATTCAACTGTCTCTGTCTCTATGATTCTGACATTTTCAGATGTTATTACTCAGACTTGAGGATTTGTATCCTAAAGCCTCTGTGCTGACGATAGTGTTGAACAGAAATGCTGCATGTGCACAAATCCCACAGTCTTGTCCCTACACACACACACACACAGAAAGACACACACACTCACACTCACACACACACACACACGTATTGCAGAGATCTGTGAGCCATTCTTCAGTGTCACAGTGAGCGACGCCTGGCACATCCTTACACCTGAAGTTGATCAATGCAGATATGTCCAGGGGGAAATTGAAATCCATAGGAAATTAGGCGGTGCCAGTGATTTATTGGAATAGTAAATCACAGTGTGTGTGATGTGTGTGACGTGTGTGTTCTCTCTGTGTACAGTACTGTACCTTATGTCTGGCTGGGTCGCTGATATCTGCAACTCCAACCTTCCTGTCTCTCTCCATTTTGTAGATCCATTGAATCAGGTCTTGAGGGGGGTAGCCGTCCCTTTGGTACACCCCCCTGTGAGGGATGGGGTGACGCAACCCCATGGACACAATGCTCCGCAGGGGTCCTTCTGAAAAAACAAAAACAAAGCAGAAAAGGACTGTAAGAGCGCTGCGTAGCACTGTCTGTCTGAGAAGCAACAATTCCATTTAAATGTCAAGTCAATTTTGTGCATATTTTAGAAATGTTCTCAAAGACTGCTTGGAGTTTTGGCTTTCGTATCAGAATTATTGAGATAATCATAAAAATTCAAAGACTAAAAACCAGAAACAAGACTTTTTCTGTCTTCAAATCCTAAAATCTGTTCAGTTTGTACTGACTTGTATATGATGTCATTCCCCAGCTCTCTCTCTTCCCTGTTTTGTATCTATCACTGTCCTATTAAATACAGTGAAGTGTTGAAGATTTACATGAAATCATGTTTTTATGATTTTTATGTTTTTCATTGCAGAAGCCACTTAGTTTACTTGTGCCCTGTGTCCTTCATGGTTATATGTATCTATGGTTTATTTGATAAGGAAAAGATACAATATACATAGACAAAATGAAAACAGCAATCCAATGCAAGTATCATAGTGTTTATAGCGGGTGCAAATTTGCACTTCCCTAGAAGGGTTATCATTGCAAGTGCTGGAATTCCGCACTAGAATTTTCTGCATGTGATTCAAACTGCTATGCATCAAGGATTCACAGTAAATATATGAAACGTGCAGGATATCATTGTTTGATATCATCCACACACTTTTTTGTCAATACACTCTAAAAAGGACAGTAATACATTTAGGTTGAAGTATAATTATTTTTGACTTTACTACTAAACTTTCTAACCAAATATTTCCTGCTGATTTTAACATTAAACTGATAAGTCACAATAACATATCGGCAGGTCCAAAAAAGGGGGGTCTTCGTTTTTTTGACAAACTGTTTTATGTCTGTTCAATTATGATGGAAACTTGTGCAAAATGGCAAGAAGAACAATTATAAAAATCAGTGAGAAATAAACTTTTCACAACATTATCGAGAATATTTGGACACATTTGGGCAACTTGTGGTGTGCCTGCATCTTTAAGAATTAGACACATGGATATTCAGTTTAACTGTGTGTCATTTCTTTATCACATTTTCAACCAATAAAATATTTATTTCATAAACTACTTTTACCTGAAATACATCTATTCTCTGTTTGTGCTTAAATACTGTTAGTTGGATAGTGTTATTGTGAAATATAGAATGAATGTCTATATTGTCATTATACAGCTGTACAACATAATTATTAGGTTTCACCTTAAAGTGCACACACATACAGGCATCCATAGCTAAAAAAACAACAAAAACTCTCCTTCAGGTAAGATTGAGCATTGTATGGTAGGTATTTACAGCATGTAGTATAAAAAAGTATCTTTCCAGATAACAGAATATAATAAATATTGCACAGTCTAAAATGTAAATATTGCTCGTGCCAGATTGATAAAATATACGCTACAGTAGAAGAAAAAATATACTATTGTAGTACTATTGTACTAAAAATGAGAGAATGACTCACACTACTAACATTGTGTTTACCATAGCTTCAAGTCAAAGTTTTAATGCTAGTGGCCCATTCAAAAACGACAGCACCAAATGTTTGTGAGGAAATCTAATCCTTTTTAAAAATAAAGTCAGACACTCTAACAGAACAGCATGAAAATCTAAATTCTACTTCCCAAACGGAGAAGTTTTGTGTGTCTCTTTGAGTAGATTGCAGTCATGCATGAATGTTCAAATAGAGACAGTTTGTGTTTTGGTATCTCGCCCCACACAAACACTCCCACACCTCTTCCTTGCTGTTTTATTTTTCTCCCTTTTTGCAGGTACAACATTTGTGTTCCAGCTTGTTTTTGTCTTGATTTAATTGCTTTTTTTTTGCAGAGAAGAAGAAAAGACAACAACAGGCGGCGAGGGCTGCAGCTAATGGAGAGGCTGTAATCATGAATGGAGGCATTCATCTGGAGACGTTGTCCGTGAATTACACCGCACAATACGCTGCACCGGGATGCTTAGATCACCAACAAGTCACCAAACACACACACACACACACACACACACACACACACACACACACACACACACACACACACACACACACACACAGAAACACACACATACACACACACACACACACACACACACACACACAGAAACACACACATACACACACACACACAAACACACACACACACACACACACACACACACACACACACACACACACACACAGAAACACACACATACACACACACACACACACACACAAACACACACACACACACACACACACACACACACACATATACACACATACACTGAGCCCTTTACATCACTAGTGCTCAGAGGAGAGATGTAATCACATCTCCGCAGAGAGCGAGGTACCAACGAAGGGAGGAGAGATGGAGAAGAGGATGAGAATAACTGGGGGGGAGGAGAGCAAGAAAAAGAGGAGAAATCAAACCAGGAGAGAGGAGGAGAAGGTGGGAGGAGGAGGAAACAGGATGGTGAAATTGGTGATTTCTACCATATGATTTGGGCCGTAGAGCCCAGAAGGCAGATCAGATAGAGCCACATGCACATACGCACACACTCATAACATACAGATTGTGGAGTAGAGTAGATGCAAAACACAAATGCATTCACATGTATTATGAAATCACATTATCAATCTATCAATCTTTATTTGTATAGTGCCAATTTATAACAAATGTTATCTTTAGACACACTGCAAAAGGTGCAGGTCTACTGTAGTCTTTGTTAATATATTATGTACAGAGACCAAATATTGGCAACATTCAGTAAGTAAGTAAGTAAGTAACAGTGGCGAGGAAAAACTTCCTTTTAACAGGCAGATACCTCAAACAGAACCAGACTAATGTTGCACATGTGCTGCCACTGTGTTGGGATTGCAGAAACAGAGATAGAACGAGACAAACAAACAGGGACAACAACAAGAAATAAAACAGATTTATGACTACAATGCCAGTTACAATATTAACATACATTGTAGTCTTTCATTCAGGATACACAAATAAGAATAAGCAAATTTCTCACTAATGTACGCCAGTTAAACATACATACATTGAAAAGTACACACCTTTATTAAGAAAATGTACAAAACTTGACATATCACAAACCAAACTTCCCTCGACCTGCAGTAACAGTGAAAACCCCCACACATCATTCAGCCATACAAACCCCATTAAGAGCAAACCACGCAGAAATGCAGCTTAAAAAAGACACAAGAAAGCCTACGTGACGGTATATAAAAAACTCCCGGAGAGACGAGGCGAGACGAGGCACCTGTCAGCTCTGCAGCTCCTGCTACTACAGAGAAACATCGGGAAACAACAACTCAATTAAACACACCATCCCTGTTCAATTACTGCCACATAATCACAGCAATTTACCCTCACTTGCCGCACAGCCACCAAACAAACACTCACGGGGGGAAGCACACACACAGAGGCAGAGAAACCCACACACACACACACACACACAGATGAGGCTGTATCATAAAGGACACCCGGGCTGGAGCTGTGGCTTTATCCTACACATTGCAGAGCTCACTGTGTGGTATCTGCTGGATAACTGGCATAACAACTGAGATGGAGAGTGTTAGATGTTGCCAGAGAAAAATAAAAGTGGGTGGCTGATTTGCTGTAATGTCTTAACACAACATTTGAAAACATACTAAGTTACATTATGAGCATTCCAGTATATATACTGACCAGTCGCTGTGATGCCACTTAAAGGAATGCATTTTAGAGCTGCACTTTCTTCAGAAATAAGATCAAAATAATCAATCATTTGCCATCATATAAGACACGGAGGTGTTTTAGCATGAAACTGGAAGAAAATGAGAAAGATTAACATCATTTATTCCAATGTTAGGCACCAGATATATACATCTTCTTGTTTTTAGTCTTTATTTTCAGTTAAGACATTGTATAAAAAGTGCGGGTAAACTTTTCTTAAACCATTACATTCTTATATAGCAGACTTTTAATAAATACATTTTAAAAAATAGTAATATTATAATGAATCATTATAAAATCATCATCTTTCAAATAGTTGTTTTTTATCTGCTGGACCATTTGGAGAATGGTGTTTGTGGCGATATAAAACTGAACTGAAATATGCTGAGAGGTGTTTTCTTTATGCACCCTTGTCAACATAAGGTATGAATCGATGTAGGGCTGCTGAAACTGGGTATAGTTTACCAAGGTGTACCTAATTAACCTGAAACTGTAATCCCCTTTTACCCACATTAAGTAGAGAGAAGCCATAGAGATCAGTAAAGAAAATCAGTAAAACATTATATACTTAGTATGTTCCGCTCCAACTGAGATTGTACATGGACTGAATTACCTCAATAAAAACTCAGATACTTTAGCAACATTATAACTACACAGACTGTGATCAGTTGAATTCTGAAATTCAAATTAAACAAACCATTTGTTCATGACAACAGCTTTCAGCATTACAACTTTCATCATTTCTAAGGATAAATCAGTCATCTTAAAATATATTGTGCAAAATGACCTAAAAGATAGATGGACATGCTTTTACTCAAAATACTTCAGTACTTTGGCTCCGGGGCTGTTTGTTACGGTTTCTGCTGTATTGCTGCTGCTCCAACTGAAATTTCCTCACTACAGAAAAAAACTAAATACGATGCTTTCAAACTTTTGTTTAAAAGACACTGCCTTCTGTGGTCTTTCAAAAAATCCTTGCCCTCATGCACATACAGTGGCCAGGTCTATAAAAGGGATCTGTTTCTCCGTTTTAAATAAAAGTGACTGATCTATACAGAGCCCTGAACTCATGCGGTGTAAAAAGACTATACAAGCTCAAGTCCATTTACCATTTAACTTAAAACACACTCGCAACGAAGCAGAACCACCACAAACCTGCAACAACATAAATGTTGATGTTGAATAAAGTTGTTCAAAACTCTGGTGGAAAGTCTTTAAAAAGAGCCCATGGTTTTCTTTAGACATATTATACAATCAAATATAAGTTGAATGTTCATGTGACATACAGATCATACTTGCACACTCCTTGTCCAGGTGTCCACACCTTTGGTCAGATTGTTTATTTGGCTACATCTGAAGATGGAAAAAGTGTCTTATCTCGTCATATAAAATGTATCAAATATTCTCTGTAATGACTAGATACATAAAAGACACAATAAATGCCACTTTTACATCTGAATGGTATACTGTATGTGGAGGTAGATTAGAGAAATGAGTAGCTGAGCATGCCAAATGGCCATTTTAAAAATTGTATTTTTTAAAATGTTACATACTTTATTAATCCCTGAGAGAAATTCTGGTTTTACACTCTGTTATTGAGATACATGCTTCTTACACACATAGACCTGAAATACACACATGCACAAACAGGAGCTGTGGACATGCATTAGTGGAGGGATGTCAGAGTGGGGCTGCTACACACTGCTACACAGGAAGCAGTGTGTTTGGGGTTCGGTTTCTTGCTCAAGGGCACCCCGGCAGAACACGGGACATGCCCCAACACCTCTCCAGCTACCAGACCATCTACTTCCACACCAGGACTTGAGCTGGCGACCCTTCGGTTCCCAACCAAAGTCCCATCATACTGAGCTACTGCTGCCCCAAGTTCTATCCAAAAGTTAAAAGTCAGCCTCTCAATATCTCAATTATCCCTAAATAATGTATATTATTAATGTATGTTGGTTTGTTTAGTTCATAAAACTGTAACGCCCTGGCCCCAACCCCCCACCTCCTTTTGTTTTGTGCTAAGCTTCACTAATAACCATTAATAATCAGGCTCAAGCTACTTATTAAACATGCATACACACAGTAAGTGGTTTTAATCTTCTCAACTAAGGGTTGGTAAAAAAGTGAATATATACGCTTCTTAAAAAGTCTTCATTTAATTTAGTTATAGCCTACATAAACAAAGAAATATTCAAAAAGTAATGAAATACTTGTGTTCTAAATAGGAGTTTAGCTGGAAACAATGTTTACAATGTCATGACTCAGGTAAAGTTCACAATCAGCAAGCTATGACAGAGTGATGTCACTGAGGAAAAGACTGAGACATTTCAACACTGAGTGCTTGTGTGTGGCGTGCGTGTGTGTGTTTTTGTGTGTGAGTGTGTCCGTGTGTGGACAGCAGATTGACTAACAGCTTGAACTTGGGTTACATCCAGAAGCATGGAGAGGGGTACATGGATGGATGGTGAGAGAGGCTGAAGAGGAGGGGGAAGCCATTGATTTCTCAACAGAGAGATCAGCATCTTGACAGAAAGAGACGAGAGAGCAACAGAGCAAGACACACACACACACACACACACTAACACACACACACACACACTAACACACACACACTAACACACACACACACTAACACACACACACACACACTAACACACACACACACACACAAACGTGCACACACACACTAACACACACACACACACACACACTAACACACACACACAAACGTGCACACACACACACACACACACACACACACGCGTGCGCACACACACACACACTAACACACACACACACACACTAACACACACACACAAACGTGCACACACACACTAACACACACACGCGTGCGCACACACACACACGCACACACACACTAACACACACACACAAACGTGCACACACACACACACGCGTGCGTGGTCCTCAGGTGAATATTCACAGATTCCTTGTCGCCTGATGTTTTTTTATATAATTGGGGTTAAATCATGATGATGAAATGAAAGATCATAACTTATCAGTAAACGTTTTTTTATTATCCTTGACTTTTCCAGACCATCCTTCAAAAGTCCATGATATTCAAGGACCTTTTCACCAGCAGAAACTCCTGTTGACAGAGATCAACAGGAGAGTCTGGTGCAATGCCCCCCCCCCTCCCCCAGCATGCATCAGTGATTCTAACAACCCTTAAACCTCTGACAGGGACACAGAGGACGGTGTTATAGCTACTGCTGGTGTGGCTAACAAGGTGTATGCTAGTGTTAGTGTGCTGTTGTATGAGTGTGTGTTGATGTGTGTGGAGGTTGTTGGCAACATGGGGAATGACACACACCACTGAGAAGGGGGAAGGAATGGGGAGGGGCAGCCAGGGGTCATGCTGTAATTACATATCACAGTCCCTGTGGTCAGTCGCCCTCTGACTTCTTCTGACTCCACTGCCTCCGCCAAAGAAGCAGAGGTGGAAGGTGGACGGCAGGTGGTGGTAGTTGAGGGTTCAGAATTGTTTGGGCTGCACTTGTGGAAAACTTGGAAATAATCAGGGTAGAAAATCTTCAACTTGTCTTGTAATTTTAAGTTAGTTCAACAAATTGATTTGACTAGTTTTCATTTTCTGTATCCCTAACTTCTCAGGGTGCATGTCCTTAAAGAAGTGGAAGCGGTTGACACTCTCACATACCGTGCATACTCCTCTGTGGGTTGTAGGTGCCGTAGAGGATGAGAGTGACACTGAGCACGGCTCCAGATGCCTCCTTGTCCTCCGGCCTCTTACAGAGCCACACTGTGCCTTTATGGTCAGTCACCTGGAAACAAATGCATGAGAAAAGACGTCTTTACTAAAAAATAATAACTGACAAACTTCTTTCCTACTTCTTATTTTTTAAATCATCCACATCTACTTGTTTGGTCTGAATTCCTGTGCAGAAATACAAACAAGAAAATGTTTAATTTTGTTAATGTAGCCAAATTTAAATAGTTCACTGACACAAACATGGAACTACCTCTGGTAAAAGCTTGTCATAGATCCTCTGTACAAATAAAATAATCTGGTAACAGAGCTGTCTTTACTTGTAGAGATATAATTACAACTTGTGTGTGCCTACCAGAAGTGTAGAAACAAGACACAAACCTTTTGGTCCATAAATGTTGTCATGTCTGGACTGAGTGGCATTATGCACTAAAGAGTGCATGCAGAAGTTAAGTTAGATGAAGAGTTTAAAATGTGGGAAACATCTGATGGTAGACACTTCGTTGGTCATAAACAGTTCTTACCATGAGTATGGTGTCTTCTAGATACATACATGTGCTATAAAAAATCTTATGAGAAAGCTTACATGAATTAACAGCAGCAACCATATTTTAAGAATATCTCTCTTGCAAAACAGAGGCAAAAACATTTTGAATTAAGAATATAAAAAGGCTCAAGAGTCTCAGTGACGTTGTGGATCTCAGAGTCTCTTCCTCTGTCAGTCAGGGTGCGTCTATGTTAAATTGTAAAGTAACATTTTGTAAATCCTCATTTTGAAAGACATATTTCTCAGTTCAGAGGGTAAACATGTGGAACCCTTACTCACACACTTGTTGTAAACTCGAGATAAAACAGCCTTACAAGAGAGATGAGTCATTTAACCCTGATAAGATTGATTCTTGTCAGCATCACTGCTTAATGTTCTGTGATCTTTGAATGTTGTGTTTTTCTTAGTTTTTAATGATTTTAATGAAGGACTTTCTACAAATAGGTACTGTATTGATGTATACCTGCCTCCTTTTCAAAAACACAAAACAAAAGAACCCAATCAAAGCTTGCTATCTATCAAAACCCGCACGAGGAACATTGGAAACTCAAGAGACTAATTTCACCGCTAACCTGAAAGCACCAACACATTTCCTTTTTGCCTTTGTATGTTTGTATACAAATTAAGATTCTCGGAGCAATTGAAGTTGAATCTTAGGTTTCCTCTATGACACTGGCAGATTAAACAAGTAACGTTCAGGTCTGCTGCTGACTGTCATTGCAGCCTCACATGGCTGATTCCATATCATTTTTCCCTAGCAGGCTGTTGCAAAGCTGTGGACTTGACTTCAACAATATAAAGAACACTTGACCTAACTTTGACTTAAACACCAACTACTCCTAAATTTGCTTCAACATTTCCTTTTTGACTAAGTACTTGAAATGATAACTTGCCTGAACCCTAAGCTTTGAATTAAAAAGATCTAATAAACTCAACTGATGTATTTAAGTAATACCTATGTCAGGCTTTCATAACCTCCCACATGGGGTAACATGTCATTCATATGGGGTTCCTGAAATGTGTATTTATTGATCAATAAAAATTATATTGTGTATTATGAAATATATTGAACACAGGCTCTACGGGCCATAGCCAATGGAAAAAGAAGTCTCTGCCTGTCATCTATTGTGCAGAAATTACATCCCAGCCTTTCGTTCTCTGTCCACAATAATATACACAAAAAATAAAATTAAAGTTTACTTGCAACAAAGTAGAACAACTATTACATGATTGAACAAAAAACTTTTTTTTTTTTAGCTAAAAGCATCCATGTGTTTTGGATGTCTTGGGTTGTGAAGTCAAAGTCAGTGTTGTTTGTAAGGTTAGCTCTGTACCCTTGAAAGATCATTTGTGAAGAAACATCACTCTGTAACGACACACCGTGTTCCTGTCATGTGATAACGCAAAGAGTTTGCATCTATTTTATTTCTATGGTTCAGTTTAGCTCAGTCAGGTATGTTCAAGTTTTCACAATCCTGGTTAAGTCTAAATGATAGCTTTTGTTAATATGTTAGACTGATGTTCAAAGCTCCAGTATAAAGGTAAACTGTCTTGTGGATGTGGACATCACTTCATACCCAAAGTCCAAAGAAGTCCACAACATGTTCAAAATAGAGTTCAACTTTCTTCCTCTGCAGAACCACTGCCCAGCCTGCTTGTGTGTGTGTGTGTGTGTGTGTGTGTGTGTGTGTGTGTGTGTGTGTGTGTGTGTGTGTGTGTGAGAGTGTATGTGTGTGAGAGTTTTCTATATGTGTGAGGGCTCCATGCAGGCCAGAGGCCAGACATGGCGGCCCCCAGCCGAGCGCTGCATTGATTTGTTGTTGGTAAACAAACAGCTGGATGCTACAGGTGGATCGATCATGCCTGCCAGCTCCCCAGCATGCTTCTCTACTGGGTCAACATGGCGCTCTGAAGAGCTGCAACCCAACTGTCACCTAAAAACCTTACAAGTCAAATGTTTCTAATTGGGCTGAAGTAAATTGTATTAACATAAATTCATCCTTCTGACTGAGAGGTCCATGATATCCATAAACTTATCTGGATGCCATACAATCAGCAGATCTGCAGAGGAATTTAAAGTGTGAGAGCGACAAGCTGAGAAAAAAATGAGCATAAAGGAAGGAGAAATTAATCTGACTTTTAGACAAAAGAGAGACAAAGAAAATGAAAGGATTAGCAGAGACAGAGGAACAGAGGGGAGAGGGGAGGGATTTTAAAGCCAGAGAGAGAAACTACAGGGAGAGAAATAAGAGAGGTGGGAGGATTAGTGATGGGCGAGAGATGGCAGGATATGGAAACGGGTGAGTGTCAGGAAGGAGGAAAGGGAGACCCAGTGATAGAGAATGAACCGGAGAAGAGCAAAGAGTTTAGAGTAAGAGATAGTAAAGGTGAGGACAAAAGGCACAGAGGGAGAAGACAGGACAAGGATACACATAGTCTATAAGAGAAAGACAGAGAAAGAATTGAAAATGACACTAAAGTCAAACAGGACACAAAGACAGAAAAGAGACATAATAAAACCTTAACAAAGGGTTACTTGCAATGCCAAATAAAAATATTTGGAGACAACATTTTAACAGAACTGCTAGAGGATAAGGACAAAAAGTTTCTGATTTAAATACAAGTACTGGCAGAGAAAATGTATTTAGAAAAAGGGGAAAAGGCAACTTCGATGCCATATTTATGAATCTAATAAACTCTTATTAGATGCAACGTTTAGGTTTAGCTTTAGCTTTGCAGATGTCGAATGAGTACAGAGGACAGCAGCAGAATGACAGGGAGACAATCTGCATGTAACATTATAAAGGATTATAAAGGTGTAACCCATATGGTGTTGTTTTAACCTGGAGCCCCTGCAGATTACTTCTATAAGCTCCCAAAAAGGATTTGTTTATGCCCTACAAAAGTAAGACACAATATGGGATGACTAAATCACAGTTTGGCTGTCCTTGCCGAAATCTTCACTAAAAGAGGGGCCTTTATTGTCTGGGAGTTCATTCCCCTGTGACAACGTTTTACAGGTAGCGCCTTTACAAATATACAGAATATAAATGTTGTGTATTTTGCCTAATGACTACCTAACAATGCATGAGGTTTAGCTGTTAGTTAAATTACAGAAAGGAAATTATTATTAATTGATACTTGATTGTCTTTTGTAATTCTGATGGCAAAGAGCATTCATTGCCTTTTATAGCCTATATGTTTTTCCTTCTTTCAAAATAAACTGTTATATTTTAAAGCCATTGCAAACCAACACAGGTGTTTATAATTACTCTGGCTGATTAGGCCACGACAGGTTGTAAATAGGTGGAGCTATTGTGAGAACTTATGATGTAATAAATTCTACGGCCTAACATGTATGATACAGGTCATCAAATCCTCCTTCCCAAACGGTTTCTTCAAAATAAAACAGAGTAGTGGAGCCGTCAGTCAAACATACTTGTTCCATGGTCCCACTAACACCTGTGTGGGTGTACAGAGGCTTTAGTTTGACAAGTTGATACTTCTACCTCACCATTGAGAAAGTTGTTCTTGTTTTCACTTAAATTTCATTTCTCTGGGCATGAAAAAGAACTGGCACCATCACTAGCAAAAAAACAACATTATAACATAACCCTCCACCTAAGAGACGATCCACAAAGAACAGAGTCATATTTATTACGTTTTGAAGAAGAGAAGAAAAAACAGCATCAAAACTTGTAAATGTCAAAAAAGTATAAATATATTTTTTCTTACTGTCTGGAAGTTTTATGTTACATTTTTGAACAAAAAGTTACTGGATAAACGCTATTCAGTTAACTGTAATGGAAGAAACCAAGCTTCAAAATAAAGCCCTAAAAAAGGAACCTGTGAGTGTTGGCTGTGTTGGAGTGGGAGCCAGAGTCAGATGAGGGTGGGATGGGTTGGGGTGTGGGGGTGTGAGGGGTGGGGGGGGGGGGGGGGGGGGGGAGTCTTGCTGTGTCTACATATGTAAAGCAGCAGGGAAGCAGCAGTGTGTCAGACTGAGGCTCTGGCCCAACCTGAGTTCCTCACAGCTCCCTCCAACACATCAATCATCCAAAACAGGGCCATCACAGCCACAGTGCATGCTGGGAGACACACATACACACACACCCAGGCACACACACTGCAGCACGCTTAGAGACAAACAACTGAACAAACACACACTGGGTTGAACTAACGCACACACGTTAAATCGTTGACATGCACTGAAAAAATAACAAGTGAACTCAAAACACATGCTCTTACTATCACAGGTAAAACAGAAAAAATACAGTATCACAGTGCAGACACACACACACACACACACACACACACACACACACACACACACACACACACACACACGTATGTGCACACACACACACACACACACACACACACACACACACACACACACACACAATTACACTAATGAACATTCTGCAACACATACAAACATCATCAAAAACAGTGTTAAATACAAACTATACACACCGACAATCACCTACAGTGCAAACTACACATGCACGCGCAAA
This sequence comes from Labrus mixtus, assembly GCF_963584025.1. NCBI lineage: Eukaryota > Metazoa > Chordata > Actinopteri > Labriformes > Labridae > Labrus > Labrus mixtus. Next base: position 29,039,059 of record NC_083622.1, read on the forward strand.
CACACACAAACACACACATAATGAAGTGTGCACACACAGAGTCACACCGTCTCTGCCTCCCAGTCTCACACAAAGCACAGACACAAACAGAAATAGGTATCCTGTGCCCACAGGGTGCCCTCGCCCCCGACCATCTGTGATGGGTGCCAACACACAGTGGGTGATATTTACAGCGAGACCCGGCCCTGCCATCCCCCCCATCCCCCCAAACATACACACACAAATACGCACACACAAACACACACAAAAGAAATACCCACAAAGGGCCGCATGGATCGCTTGATCTCCCAAAACTCATTAAACATGCAGATATATGCAAATGTATGCACCTCTAGAAATCCACCTTGGGCCAGAGTGAGTGAGAGTGTGTGTGTGTGTGTGTGTGTGTGTGTGTGTGTGTGTGTGTGTGTGTGTGTCTGAGAGCACATTGGTGGAAATATGTATGTGAGTTTGTTTCTACTGCAGCAACTACCAAGGCTTTGTCAGAGTGTCTACCAAACTTGATGATGTGCTTGTGTTTGAGTAGTTACTGTAAGTTTCTATTTTTATTTTTTTTACCATAGTTTACAATGAGTAATAGACACTTCCCCCAATAACATTACATCTGAAATTGTCTTGCCACTTGCCACAAGTAATTAAACTGCATTTGGATGTCCAGAATGACAGTACCCCATTAAAACAACAGATTTGGGTCTGAAAGACGCCCGCTCTACCTCACTTGGATTATTATTACTTACATGGAAGCAAGAAAGACATAAAACTGTTCCTTTTGTTTATTTTTTATTATTTGGGGCCATTTTTTCATTTACTGGACAGGACAGCTGAAGAGAGACAGGAAATCTTGGGAGGAGAGGGTGGGGGGTTGACACAGCAAATGGGCCGAGGTCAGAATCAAACCCAGGACCGCTGCGATAAGTACTAAAACCTCTGTGGCTATACCCCTAGGCTATACTGAGCTTATCTGACAATGTAAAATAATGTTAAACAATATACAGTAATCTGATTGATTTAAATTGTAAGTATCATCTTTCAGAGTGTATAAAATGCATAGGTTCCTTTGAGTATGATGTAAAATAAGACTCTTTTAATGACCATGAATGACTAATGTACATGTTTTTTGCATCAATAATACACTTTAGTGTATTTAGTGCACAGACAAACACACACACGGACAAGATAGCAGGGAGTCAGGTGGGATAGGAAGGAGAGTTATTGTTTCTTGAGTTACTAGTTCATTAAACATACTTGTATGAATTGTCCGTTTACCTTAATAATAGAATTGACATATTTCTTTTCCAGTGGTATCTAATAATGTTGACTGTTTTTGAGATAATTGTCTTTGACATCTCTACAAAGGAGGCAAATTGATACATTGTTTGCTGGCAACAGTAAGATACACATACATGTATAGAACATTAAAAACAGTAAAATATCTTTGCAGAAAGTAAAGATTGCTCTGCGCATTAGGCAAAGTATGGGGACAAATATTCGAGAAAACGGTGCTGCTGCTGCTTGATTTTTTGTTTTTTTAAAGATTTTTGTTTTTTAAGATTTATTTTTTGGCTTTTTGTGCCATTAATGGCGAGATAGGACAGTGGATAGAGTTGGAAATCAGGGACAGAGAGTAGGGAATGACATGCGGGAGGGAAGCCACAGGCTGGATTTGAACCCGGGACGCCCGCTTGGAGGACCACAGCCTCCATATATGGGGCGCACGCAATAACCACTGCGCCACCTGCGCCCCAGCTGCTTCATTTTTTAAAGAAGATTATTCACACCACAAATAATATTTGATTTATTTCCATTGTGTTCATACTTTTCACGCTGAGGAGAAGTTGTCAGTCTCAGTTGCCGCCTTCATGTTTTACAGTAATTTATTTATTTTCTATTATTTAAAGGAAAGACAGTTGTTGTTCCGTTGGATGCACTAACTGGCAAGGAGACGAGCCCAGGTTATACTTTTACAGAATCCCATTTGAGAAAGAAAACCAGGGAGGAGAGGAGTCGATTGTGGATTAATATTATTAGATGCTCTGCAGTCAGGGAACAAATAAAACATACTTCTCCTAATCCATAAAATATTGTGTTAACAGCTTTTAACTGACATTACTGCTCCAGACTGACAGTAATGGGGATACTCTTGTTAGGTAATGTATATCAGCAAATGTAGCTAATAAGCGCTCATATTTCTTGCCCATCACTTTCCAAACGGCAGCATTATTGACCCAGCCACATTTAAAATACATGGGCCTATAGCTGCCTGTACTTTTGTAGGTTTCCTCTGGGCAGCTGTGTAAGGGATTCTCCACTGGATATATGTAAACATCACAGAAGTGGCGTTCTGGCAAGGACTTTGCTGCTTTGAGTAATTGAAATATGGAATTATCTTAATATCTCAGTTTTTCTGTGATTGTCAGGTGATGTAAACGTGCATCGTTTTGAAGAGACCTGTGCTGCTGCTCCACAGTGTTCCATGGTGGCCACCACTTTCCTAAGCTTTTGCCCTCCAGGCCTCAAGTCACATGACTGAAATATATGAATTGGGGTCAAGACAAAATTCTTATTTATACTTCCAAATAAAATCTATACGGTAGTTTAGTCAAATGCTGGAAGCATGTTTCATAATCATAAAACCTGGTGAAAAAAAACATAAGGACTGAAAGCTTTTAAAGAGATAAGATGAGGAGACACATGGACAGCATTTGTATATGTGTGTGTGAGTAAGAGAGAGAGAGAGAGAGAGAGAGAGAGAGAGAGAGAGAGAGAGTCCAAGAAAAACAAAGAGAGTGCAAGAGTGTCATGTCCAGCTCTGTGTCTTAGGTTATGTTTTAATTTCTACTTGTATTATTTCCTGTTTTGGGTCACTAACCTCTCCTCTCATTTCAGATCCTTCACTTCCTGCCCTCATGTGTTTCCTGCCTGTGTGATTGTCTACCCCGCCCTGATTGTTCCCAGCTGCATCTCGTTGTCTTCCCCCTCACCTTAGTATTTAGGGTGCATTCGAATTGTCCCTCCTATCTCCTTTCACTATCCACTTTACCTTAACCCTGGGGAAACGTCATGAGGTCAAGGAAAGATGTTAGGAGAATTCATAAAGGACTTAGGGAAAGGCGATCTCGTTGCTCTTACAATCCGACCACATTTCCACTAGGCCACGTCATTAAATGCGACGGGCCGGCGGAGGTTAATGACGTGGGTCCGCCGTGTTGAAACTACAATGTTCAGAAAATGGACTACAGAAAACGCATCTAAAAAACTTTCCCCTGTGCCTTCTTACTGATGAAATAATCCTGATCACCACAAGGTTGGGATTGAAATAAAAGAAATATAGACTACCAGGCTAAAAGTAAGAAAAGTGAAACCATCAGCTTCCTGTCCACTCAGAAATCAGCATCAAAATAAATATGACTGTATGAAATGAATTGTTACATTTATGTAAGATATAACCTGCACATAATGTTTGAAGCATACAAATGTACAACTGCACAAAGCATTCTTAAGTGAATGAAATATGTTGAATAAAACATCATCTTGATAAAAATGTCTCTTATCTTTTTATCCCTTACATGATCTGTGTCACTTTACGATCATCGTTCATTTCCGTGAACAGCCGGATGCGCGACTCGCTTTAAATGTTGGGGCCGCAAGGAATTGTGGGGCGGCATATCTCATCTCCTTTCATAAAGGATGGTCCAGTGTATCCTATGCTAAAGGAGGTTATAAAGGAAGCACTGACCCACCTTTCCTTAACTTTTAGAGAATTCAAACGGCTCTTATCATGGCCGCCACTTAAATGCTTCCGGGGTTAAGGTAAAGTGGATAGTGAAAGGAGATAGGAGGGACAATTCGAACGCACCCATAGTCTGTGGCTTCCCTTCCTTCTGTGCCAGTTCGTCTTTGACCCCTGTGAGAAGCGTACAAGCTTTTTGTTTCCTCTTGGATCACTTTTTTGGATTCTGTCTGCTTGTAAGAAGTAAAGACTGTTTCTTTTTCCCCCAACCAAAGACTGTGTTTTGAGTCGTGCTTTTGATTTCAGTTACCTGTGGTTTTGTTACAAAGAGAAGGGAAGAGAGAGAAGGGATGGAAAGCTCAAAGATGCACAATGTCTAAATAACATCTAATTAAGTATTATTGATGATTTTATTTGATTGATGATTCCAATCCTTAAATCAATCATATCAGTCTAGTTTTAATCCATTACATTAGTAACGGTTTGTTGGTTTTCTAGAATAAGCTTTTACTATATTGTGCAATACTACCTTCAGCATATTCCCTTGTGAACAGTAAAAGCACTGAGCTGAGCAGAGGTACAAGAGACGGCGGTAGAGCGAGCACAGGGGAGAGAGAGAGTATTTCCAGCCCTGCGGTCTCGTCTCCTTCACAGCGCTGGAAGGTCAGCCGTGCCTCAAGCCATAAGACTCGCTCCCTTTTCACTTCAGTCCCCCTTTTATTCCAGCAGCACCACAGTGCTCTTTGACAATTGTCATCATGACAAATCAATATAGACTCTCTTCAGACACCCCCCCAGCCCCCTCCACTGCTGCCCTTGAGTTTTTAAACACTGATCCAACAGAAAGTCCTCTTAAAGTCTCTTCCCAGGCCCTCCATTTTATAGTTTACCCCTCACTGTATGCTATTCCGCTCAGTCCTGAGTGTCCTATTTCTCTCCTTAGTCCACATGTATTTCTCTACATGCATCTTTTCCAGATGAATGTGGCATTATAGACGTAAGAGGGAATGTTATATGTCAATCAGGACAGAAAAAAACAAACGTTGAAATAGATGTGCAAGATATTCCTTCTTTGTTATTTTAATGGGACATTAGGTTTACAACCATTTTATTCAATCAAATATATAATTACAGTTCAGAAAACAGATACCTTTTTTCTGTCTCTGATTCAGATGTCAGGCAGGTTTCTTTGTCCTTTCTCTCTTTTCTTCCTTGCTTTGACTTCAAGCGTTTTCACACTCATTTCTATCGCCTTGTATTTGTCACTTTCTGTGTTCATGTTTCCCTCAAATCTGTGGTGAAGTTGACAAATCAGCGTAAAACCAATCATTGTGTGAGTGTGCGCCTGATTAGTGGCGTGCAAAGGTATGCGGCACGAAAGACGCAGGCGTTAATTCATGTTGTGAGCATCGCGGTGACTCGTCTCGGCCGTCCGGTAATGAGCAGCCGCGTCGTTATGTGGCTCGGCTTCACCGTGTTTCCTCCCTGTCTCTGCGACACACTGGGCCTTGGTAATTGGTCACAGAGGGGACAGTAAATCTGCACGAGGACGTGGGAGAGACACAGAGACGGAGAGGTAGAGAAAAAGTGTGTGTGTGTGTGTGTGTGTGTGTGTGTGTGTGTTTGCAGGAAGAGGGTAGGTGATAGAGGACAGGGGGTGGGTGTCTTTCATCTTCACAGCTTTTTCTCTATAAACCTCCAACTGTTTACAAGGACTGACGCCTATTGGCACACATGCACACATACAGCCTGAGTGTCCCCCCCCCCCCCACATGTCTACTTCTTCCACCCACACGTATATACAGAAAATGACCTCAGCGTGCTACATTCTGTGAGTATGGATTGTAATCAGACGTCGACAGTATTGTGTCTGTCAAACCTGGCCAAGGTTACTTAACCTTCCAGTCTTAATTTCCCTTCCATTTTAGCTCCTTCCTCCATATCAAACATCAGCACATCTATGAGAGGAAAAAAAAAAGGAAAAGAGTGCGGGGAGGAAAATGAAGATTGCCATGCATGGCTGAAACTCGGAGATGAAAGTGGAGGATGATTCACATTGCTATGGTAAAATGAACTGAACCAAGCTGAGCTGTGCTGGGCTGGGCTGGGCTGGGCTATTTTTAAACTTCTATACACTGCAGCTACAGTACTGGAAGAGGACAATGTAAAGTGGAAAAAAATCGTTTCAATATATCACAAGAAGCTATATTAAAAAAAAGGGTTTTCTGGTCTGGGAGAGTATGAAAAATGATTATACAGGCTTTGCCAGGGATGTTTTTTTCTATATTTTAGGCTAGTTGACTAAGTTATCACTTGAGAGATGAGAGGAAACCAAAAAAATAAGAACCAAGACTGCACATCAGTTTGTGGTAAATTCTAGCAAGAGCATGCTCACAGTGACAATGCAAACCTGATGAAATGAAATGGCTACCATTTCCATCATATTCCATCAAGTGAACTGCTGTAAACTTTACCGTGCAGTTGAAGTTTAACTAAAAACTTCACATTTGAAGAAGCATCCCTTGTTTGCTCTCACCTCCAGGGTCCACAGGCCTTGTGGATGCTCCCCCCAGCTGTGCACCGTCATCAGGGTCCAGTTTGTCAGGCCAGCAGTGGAGGCGTCATTGGGCCGTGTGTCCAACAGCAGTGATACAGTACCAGCTGGAGATTTCAGGCTTATAGAGAGGTCACCGCGGCACACGCTGTTGATACTCACTCTAACCTGTTGAGAGACAAAAAAAAAGAAAAAGGGATACAGTAGGTCAACAACAACAACATTTCTCTGCAGACTGTCCCTTCTGTTTCCCCCTTTTTTTTAAGGGGTTGGGATTGGGGGGTTTCTACACTGGGCGCTTCTCCTTTGATTGGGCAAGGGTGTCTGTTGTTTTTTTCAAACATGTTTATTTGCCTAATTATTTGTTTTTACTATTTTTGCTTGTTTTAATTGTAAAGCACTTTGTGACTTGTTTTAGAAAAGTGCTACATGAATTTTATGAAGTTATTAAAATAAGGAGATGGAGGGAAAGGAATAAAGAATAGATAAAACAAAAGGGAGAGGGAATGGGTGGACAGACCCAAAGCAGTGTGTGAACATGTTATCTGTTTATTCTTTTAGTCAGTATTACTGAATGACAACAAGTGGCTGTTTACTAAGTGTGAGAAAATAAGTGAAATAAGAACTTTTTGGGGGGATGAATGCATCTCTTTATCTTATTTCCAAGAGTATAATGACAAAAAGGCTAGTACTCTCATACCTGTGCACAGAGTCAGTGATCTTAGCATAAAGACTGTAGGTGGCTTTAGGTGTTGTGATTTTGAGTTTCCATTAGTTGTTTGATAACCTTATGGTGATGACCAGTGTCCAAATAGTTGAGTTCAACTTGCTAATAAAAAGACTTGGATTGTTGAGTGTAGTTTAATAAAAACAGACGGAGTGGTATCAAGCTTTCCATCTTACTGTCAACTAAGTGGAACATGTCAAGTTCCTAAAATGTTGATCTAATATTGTAAACGTTTTGCTCTGATACAGTATAACATTTTTCATCCCGTAATCAGAATGAATATCCAAAGAAATAGATTTGATGCATAATTAGACCCCTTGTAAAACGTCTGGAAAAAGCAAAAGGTGGTTAGCAGTGCTGACCAGTATTGTGAGAAACGTGTTACTTAGTATTGCATCTCTGTAAATCCACAACTGTTTGCGGTAACTTGCAGTGCAAATGGACTTGAACTTGTGTAGCGCTTTTCTACTCTTCTGACTACCAAAAGCACTTTTTACACGACAGCTCACATTCACACACAGAGTGCAAAGTTTCTATCCGTACAGGACACATTGATATGTGACTGCAGGAACTAGGGATCGGCTCTACCAATCTGAAAGTAACTAGTTACTTTTCAAATTCATTAACGCTGTCACAATTACAGAAATGTAAAAGGACTTCCTAATTATTACTTTATGTGAACTAGCCAGCAGCTATATAAAATTGAGGTTTATTAACATCGGATTTGATAGTCGAGGTTGCGCTTACATTATCACATTAGCATCCTGGGAGAAAGAAAATCATTCAGGCGAGAGCTTTCTGACTTGGAAATACCAGCAATGTTTTTCCCCTCCTCCATTTTAAGGACAAGAATATAGTAGTGAATTGTAGCCATTGCTGAGGAAGAAAAACTTTGTCCACTGCCAAGAACAATAATTATTATCTCACGAAGCACTTCACTAAACTATATAAATCTACTTAACTAGTTGACAGACAGCCCAGTGCTGCAAACACAAGTGACCCAGGTTCGGCTCATGTTACCTCGGCGGACCAAGAAGTACCTACTCCATCCAAACAACCAAGGCTTGATTTCAAATCAAATAAAGGTTAAATAAAAAATCACCGCCAGCTCCACAATCTGTAAGCCAGGAAGAACTAAACAGACTGATGGCAACGTTATGTTGTCTAAGCTTTATATCAACTGTCAGTCTGTTGCCTTCAAAGGACTAAATATAAAAATAGCTACATATTAATAGTGTCTACAGTGTTATATACATTTGATTGTTCATGAGTATTGAAGCAAAACAGAAGTGATGCCGAAGATATTCTCCTAAACAACTACTTATTTTAATCATACAGTAATTCAGTTAGTTGTTCCATTACTTTCCAATAGTAGTTATAACTCTTACTAGTTACTACACTGCTGATCACAATACTACCTCATGTTTGAATCAAAACCCAAATTCTTATCTTCTGAGAGCCTTCTTTGCATGTCAGACAGATGGGCAAAGATGGAGACAACAAAAAGTAGGAGAGAGGACTCAGTGACAAAAAATAGCTTAAGGGTATATTAGCTAAATTATATAAATAAGCACATGGACCCCCAGCCCCCATCTCTATGATCCCCCCCCCCCCCCCCTCAGTAAACACTCTCCCTGTCCCTGTTCATCGCAAGCAGCACATCTGGTGTGACAATGGCACGTCGCAGAGAGAGCCGCCAAGCTGCAAAAAGACTGACAGCCCGCTCCTGTTTACAGCGTGTTACCACGGCAACACGTCCATCAATCACACCTCGCAGCGATGGCCTGACCCACGCTTTCTGCCAGGGAGTAGAGCCGCAAAGATGAAGCCTTTTCAATTTACATGCTGACACACTCCAGCTCTCTCTCTCTCTCTCTCTCTCTCTCTCTCTCCTTGCTATTTCACAAGTACACAAACACACTCTCACACACACTCAAACAGTGATACAGAGACATACACATACAGTACACAGCCTGCTGACACAGTCACACAAAGACACATTTGCATGTATGTGCCCGTACTAAAGACAACACACTTTTGTCCATTTTCTGCAAATGACACAGAACCAACACAGAACACATCAAAGGATGATCACTTTTTATCTGCTCTGTTTTCAGATGGAACTCATGACACAGAAACCTCAAAAACTATTTGTAAGAAATGTTTAAGCTTCGTAGGTTGGAGATAGGAGTTTTCAGTGTTTTCTCCTCTTGATGTGTATAATGACAGCAGATAAGAATGATCCTTTCAACGTATAGATGAAAAATAAACCCTTGTTCACCTCCCCAGGGTGTTAAGAAAATCGACTTTTTGGAAAATTGTGTTTTTTGTTTTTTTTCTCCATTTAATATTAATTAGATTTTTTATGTAAATATATAGATATTTCAAATATGTTGTGTAACTAATGAGCCTTAGAGGTAATGGCACACTTTTTATAGCTCTTGGCAAATACTGTAAGTGTATTTCTTAAATAATCAGCAATTCTTTAAGATGTTCATTTAGTATTAAAAAATATAAACATCCAAGTTGTTCCCAAAAAATCCCAAGTTTTGCCAACATGTACAGTATGTTTATACCATCTATAGTCAGTGTATTAGAATAAGTGTCTGACCTGAACATGTTCCAGGGTGTTGATCTCATTAGTCCTCCCATGGCAGGCCTCTGATTGGATGTTCACAGTGACCATACCTTTTGGATGAAGTATTCTACCCAATGAAACAAAATGGTCAATGGTAAATGGACTTGAGCTTGAATAGGGCTTTATCTAGTCCTCTGACTTCTCTTGACCTTGTAGACCAAGAAAAGATGAAAGACTGAAGAGTTTAAGAATTATGAAACAATAAGAAAAAACACATTTTCATTCTAATATAGTTTAAGGAAAAAATCTAAGGTAAAAATACAAAAAAAGAAAAAGGGTGCACATGACTGTATTTTGTGTAGTAGTAAATACTTTTGAACCTGTTAGGATGGAGCGGGGTGTTTTGTGTGCATATCCTCTGTGGAGCAACAGTGCTGAAGTGTGCGGCCTGCTGCACCATCAGTCCTGCGTCCAACAATCCAAAGCCAAACCTGGAACAAGAAGACAACATGCACTCCATTATATATACAGTAGAACGTGTGTGTTTGTGTATATATGCTTTCATACAGGTGCACTGGAGGCGTTCACGTAGGTGGCTGAATGTAAGCAGAGTAAGTGCTAATGGCTCCGACATGAGGCTCCAACAAGTCATTGACCAAGACGATGTTGTCCTTTGACACAATAGCTCCCCGCTCTGTCCGGGCTGAGGGCTGCTGTTTGTACTGCCTGAACAATGTGTCATCTCATGGACTGTAATCAAGCCTCATTATTCATTCTTTACCACCCCAATCTGGATGCTGGAGACACAATTGCCGACCCTTAAGCAGCGTCGCTGCCTGGTGACTGTACGACCACTACCTGTCTTATGCTCTTCTTCACTTTACAGCTCCTGCTTTGACGTCTTCGTCATCTCTTTTGAATCATCCCCTCTCATCTTTCCTCTTTGCCCTCTCTCTTTTTCGCAAAGCAGCCTGTTATTCACTGTTCTTTCCTCTCTAAATTCCACTTCACTCCCCTCCATCAATCCCGAATGTCTTGCATCAGAACTCTCCATCAACACTTCAGAGATGTTGAAATCGCAGTCCTCATGAGTCTCTCCTTAATTCCACTTTAAATCTTTCATTTTCATGCACTCTCTATCTCTTTCAGTTCCCTCTTGTTAAAATCACAGTCCTAAGAATGACTAACAGATCCGTAACAACCTTCGTTCTCTCCAACCCCTCCTCCTGGAGACTCAGAGGGGGTGACAAAGAGCTAATTCCTGCCATTATTTCCATACAGAACTTATGCGGTTAATCAGCAATAAGTGAAATTCATTATCCTGATGACGGGGTCTCTCCGAGTAGCAGAGGGAGAGACAGAGACAGGAGAAAGGAGAGAGCTGATCAATAACTCAATCAGTCGCCCTGCATGGGGCTCCATCTCCTCTGTCTCAGACTGTCAGTGTGTCTGAGGAGGAGAGGCGGGAGCTGCAGCCCACGCCGTCCTCGTCCTAACAGCACGCCGCGCGATCAATGGACACAATCTAATCAGCCACTATCACCACCAATGACTTTTAGCATGTAGGGCCCAGCATAATAGCATTAGGACGAGTTTGTGGGTTTGAGGTGAGCTGCCGAAGTTCAAGGTCATTCCCAGAGTTTGTGAAAGCTGTGAAGAGTTGGAGCAAAAACACTGCTGACAAGTGCTGAATGCAGAAGACCGGACTGGTGACTGCTGAGGTATTGACCAACATGGATCGTGACAATGACCAAGAGAAACCAAACAAATTATTTTGTCCACAAGTTCCAACTTTGCTTATGCCACTAGATTGGAAGTAGAAGTGTTTGGTTCAGTAATCAATGTGTGTTTGAAGTCTGACTTGTGATACTGAATGCTCCCAGATACATATTTAAGGATGCATTTAAACGTCTGTTATGTGTTGTTTCTTGAACTTTACTCTGTTGTCACTAAAACAAAACAATACAAGCTTTGAACTTACTTTGGGCATTTGATTAGACGGTTGAGGTTTAGGACTGACAACAAAACGTGATGCCAGAAATGCATCTCTACTAGATCGAGTAGAAATTCTCGCCTTACTAAGTAATCCTATTTAAACAAAGTAAGGGGCATGGATTTCAAGGGAGCTGTATAAATAACTAAAGCAGGACAGATAGTTTGATTAACACATTATTGAGCGCTGTATATATATTAATCTGAGATACTAAATCCCTGTGTCCTCCCTCATGTGTATTCGTCTGTGTTACCTCGTTTAAGTCTTTGCTTCTTGTGAGTTTTCGACCATACCCTGTTTTTTGACTTTGCCTTTTGCCTGCTACTTTGGATTCGATAGTTTTGTGGATTTTTTGTTCTGACTTGGACTGATTGAACATTTTGAATATTTGACCTGTTCCTGTTTGGAGTCGTGGATCTGAGCCCACGGCTCTGTTTCCACTGGTCTTGTCATTAGCTAACACAACTGAAAGAAGAGTATGATGTGAATTTGATGGGGACAATTTTCAGCAGAGAACTAATTAAAATGTTGTGTGCCAGTGAGTACTAAGTGCACCAGGACGGTGTATGTGTGGACTGACCCGGTGTGCACGTTCATGGTAATAAGAGAACATGACATCCTGGACTCAACTTTCTTTTTTAAACAATGGAATTATGTTGCATAGTGGGATACGATTTGTCAAATTAAAGAAACATAGATGACTGTCTGAAGCACTCTTTGGACATCAGTCAATTCTAATCGAATGTGGAGCATATCCCAGATCACAAGTTATTCTGAACACTTGTTTGATGTTTGAAATGTTGTGTCATATGTTTGTATCTTTGTACCTTTTTGTTGTAAATGGAGCTGTTGTGATGAAGCAGCGATAGATAGATAGATAGATAGATAGATAGATAGATAGATAGAGTTCAATCAATCAATCAATGGACATCTCTTAATAAGAATCATTTATTGTTGGTTTATATCATGAATCCGTCGACAATAATATAATATTATAATATTAATATAATATATAATTTTATTGTAATAATACAAACCTTTATTCAATGGAGCCCTACTCAGTGTCAGATTGGCAGACCAACACCAAGAAATACTTTCTTGTTATTATTATCATTTTAACAATAATTATCACTACATTAATTATATCCAGTCATGCGTATTAGATCAACGACTAACACATTGAAATAAAGTATTTATTGGGAAATTATACTATGTCGACTTACATTGCTTAAAAAGTTCTATTTCATTTTTTTCACTTAAATCAAATTACGTTCAAGATTCAGTGTCACGAATCCTTCCAGAATATATATATATATTATAAGTACACACAGCACACGTGCACGCACATCAGTGTCACTTACATGTTTAAGATTTTGATTAGGCAACAAAGAATCAGCAGGTGTAAGAAAAACATATTTCACCATGGGGGGACAAATTGATACCTTGACTGCTCATAAAACAGAAACTGTTGGTGACCCAGGCTGCCACCCTGCTCCCTTTAAGTGATTAAATATACCCTCCCCAACCCATACTCCTTATAGCCTGAGCTGTGCACCTATTAAATCCTACAGCTCCCTCAGATCGATCGGGCCTACCCCAGCTCCACGGCCATAAACCCACACAGACATATATCTGATAGAGAAAGCTGCAGGAAACAGGTTTACCCACGATAGAACATGATGGAAATGGCAGATTTTATGTCCCCTGCCATGTCAATGAAACACCACTGCTGAGCTGAGTCGCTTTCTGAGAAGACTCTCTGGCCTTTAAGTCGTCTCATCATCAGTAGCAGGAAACCAAAAGACTGACACACTATTGAATTCAACAAGGGCTAGTTTATTTTGATAGGACAGTGGATGGGCTAGGAAAGATAGCAGGGAATTACATGCAAGAAAGGAGCCACAGGCCAGACTTGAACCCTGGCTGCCGGCTTGGGAGACTATAGCCTCTGTACATGGGGCCTTATAGCTAGGCCATCAGAATTTTCTACATTTTTGGAAAAAGGCAAAAATGGTTAAAAAAAAATGTCTTGGTGAAAGCAATTTTTAAAAAAAAAAAACACATCAAACCATTAGTCAGAAAACACAGTCATCAAATTTTCAACTTGTTCTTCTCCACCTCCTGCGTGGTCGGAGGGAGGTTGAGCCAAGCCAACTACAGAGTGACAGCCGATCTTCTGTCCACGCAGCACGAAGCATGTTAAACCCCGGCCCCCCGCCTCTGCACATATCGAGTCCTAGTTTTGCATTTTCTCCTTCTACTTTCAGTCCTTGATAGTAAATGCCCTTGCAAAGTCTTACACCCTCCTTTTTTTATCCATTAGGATGAAGGCCGCCTCCCCCCCACCTCTCCATGGGGCCTCTTTGTAACTGTCGAGGAACCCTTTTCACTTTTTGTTCTGCGGGCCTTCCCAGGTCCTTTCTCTGTTGATATTCACACCATCTGCCAGCAGCAGTGGAAAGTGCACACAAACCCAACTTGCACTGAGACATCAAGCTCTCCAGGGTCGAGATCGTGGCTCATCTTAGCACATAGCTTTAAAGACAAAGTTTTTAACAACTGGTATGCTGCAACCAAAACACAATTTTGCAGCTTTCCAGGGACCTAGCTACTGCGCTCTCACCCCTTGTTTGCAATGGTACGTCCTGCTAAGTCCCCCCAGTAGAAGTGGCTGTAAAGAATCACTCAAGCCGCACTAAGCAGCTGCCTGTGAGTTAGGTCATTTTCCCAGGAGCCACAGAGTGGGCATTGGCAGGACCTCAAAAAGAGGGGACACCATCTGTTCAGCGCCTGAAAAGGTTGGTGACACCTTCTGTGGTACCAACAACTTCTAATTAAGTGGCGAGGAATGCAGTAGCAGCTCCAGCGCGTGATTGGTGGGCTTGCCTTAGTAATCCCAACAACAACACAGCAGACCCCCGGTCAGTTTTACACTTATACAACACATCTGGCCATGGGCTAATGATAAAATGGCTGAGTTACAATAAACACTTGATGAAGGTGACACAGACACAGCCGACAAACGCTATGTTTACTTCTATTTTCTATGATGTTGTGTCATATTTTTTTGTAGCACTTAATTGAATGTTTATCAGGAGCATGGAAAACCTCATTAGCCCTTTGGTCAATCCCAGCGTGGTTTGTTTCTGTTATATCATGAAGCTCTAATTTCATTAACATGAAGGATTTAAATGAAATAACAAATAGACTTAACATTCTTCTGATTTCATCGCACAGCCAAATCTTCTGCTCAGAAATGTTACTAATTAGGCTTATTAAGTAATTAAGAAGAGGTCTTAATTATATCTGTGCCACTGGGACCCACATGGCTGTAACCATGAAATAATGTGCCGGCTGCTCAGCTTTGTTGGTTGGATGTTACACCATTTCATCAATGTGCGTTTTTATCGAGGAAAAATGTTTTTCAGACTGTATTTGGCAAATATCGTTCTGATTTGAAATTGCATAGAGAGAAAAAACTTAGTGGCATTCAACATTACAGCCTTAAAATGTCAAGTGAATTACCTTTGCAAAGAGTTAAAAGCTTAATGAAATATATTGCAGGGTGGAAAATGAGCGGTTTGGCACAGGCATGGACTTAGTCTCAGGAGAATGGGCACCAAAGTCTCTGCAGCCATCAGTCAAAGTAGCAGCCACCCGTCCGCGTCTCTTACACAAGGAGACTTCTCTGGAAGCCACAATGATCTATACCTCATGACCTCACTCTCAGTGTCTGACATATTTTGATTTGTAGCTCGAGTGTTATTCAAACACAAATTCAAAGGAGGATGAAATTCAGCAGAGAGCTTTTGTTGGACGAACACCAAGGTACAGTCCTTTTAGATGTCTCTGCCCTTGTGGGGAAAAAGAGAGAGAGAGCAGAGGAGAGGGAAGAGAGGATTGGGTAAGTGCTGCGCTACAAGCTTGGCATAAAATTCCCTTACCAGGTCTGGACTACTTTTCTTTCACTCTGGACAAAGCAAACACTGAAGCAGGAGGCTTTGTTTGCCTCTTCAAAGGGAAACGTTTTTTAATGCTATGTCAGTGAATGTGATAAAGCACACAGAAATATCAGGAACAAAAGCTAAAGAATGTTTAATGAAAGGTGTGACATCTGCTACATGATTTCAACATGGGAGCTACAAAGAGTTCAACAGATCCGCTTTCCGCACACAACATTTAAGAACACATAAAACAGTCATGCCTTTAAGTTTGAGGTCACTTTAAGGAGAGAGGAAACTGTTGGAGCTCCTAGAATCAAAGCATCCCGATCTATTTGGAAACAATAGACCAACCAAATATAGTTATAATAGTCTTGTGTTGACAAAATGCAAACAGTAGGCTACTTCCAACATTAAATAAAGACCATATAATGAGAATTAATTGCATACGGACTTAGAAGTGTGATTTTTGTTAATTTAAAGTTTTTGCACGTCCAAGTCCCAGTTCTGAAAACTCAATACAAGATTGATGTTACAAACAACTCACTGTCAGCTAGTCTTTGGTTGTGCCATAGTCTATTTCAGAACAAGAAAAATAAAGCCTAGGAGTATGGCGTTGGGGAACTTTATTTTGAAATATCTTCTGTTTTTCCACCACCCCTTCTCAAAATATCAAAATTGCTACTTGTACATGAATTATGCATTAGGAAGGTTTAGAAGAGCACAGGGTCCCTACAACCCCCCACTCGCCTTGTAGCCCAGCAGGGTGGAGCGGGGTAGTATGTATGTGTGTGTGTGTGTGTTTGAGGGTAGGGGTTTGGGTGGAGGGGTGTACAGGCACCCCTCTGTTCGCCTGCTGCAGCCCCCTGCAGGGAGACACGGCACCCCCTGCAGGAGGTGCAGCGCTCCGCTTCCCCTGTCCCTCAGGGCGAGTCGGTGTATGTCACACACAAACACAATCTCTCTTCATTCAGCCCGGTTTGTCTGCTGACCCATCAATCAAATGTGTATACAAACAAACACACACACACACACACACACACACACACACACACACACACACACACACACACACACACACACACACACACACACACACACACTTAACATTTTGAATCTGTGTGTACAACTGGAGTGTCACAATCTCTCAGGATTAAAAAGCACAAAAATACATTCAGATGGGCCACACTTTACTTGAAAGAATGTTGTGAGACAGGAAGTTAATGATGGATAAGGACAGCCCATGTCTATCTTTATAAAGCCTTGATAACCAATCAGAATTCAAAGCCAGGGGTAAGTGGTACACAATGGTCTACCCAGGACCCCAAAAACACTCTCACTCACACATCCATCCTCAAAGAGTCTCAACTTCCTCCCAAACAGCCAACAATGATACACGTAGTGTATTCTCCTTTTTTTAATGCAATATCACTGAATAGCTCCTCTCACATTAAGTAAGAGTCAGATTGGTAGTCTGTGGATGAGCTGTAATTTCCCTGAACACATACTCACACAGACACACACTTTCTCTCTGTCTTCTAAAATACATGTATATAGACCACAGGCTCGGTTGCAGAGTAATTGGATCTCAATGAAAAAACAGGAGGTCTGGATAATTAATTAATCTATCTGGCTGGAGCAGAGACACAAGGCCAGTTTTACAACACCACCAGGGAGACAGAGGGAGAGAGGAGGGGGGGGGCACACACACACTGCCCTCAGACGATCTATGGCCCTACATGAAATGGAAATGGCTTGCCAGAACGCATTAGGTGTGCATACACTCACATTTCACACACACGCATAGATTCCATATCCAGTAAATCTGTGCACCCTCACAAAAACACACACATGCTCTCTTTTCACACAACCACACACACACATAATACAAATATAAAGACTGCACTACATAATGCACACACACTCTGAACTTCATCTGGATTCATAAAGCTGTCAGAGTTGTGAGGTTATTGATGTTCAGTCGATTTACAGACGGACTGATCTGGACACACTTAAACAAACAAGATTACAGCTGTATTTACAGTTGTAAACATGGGAAAAGAAGAGATAGAATTCTGATAAAACTCTGTCTAAAACACAAGCACTTTATTACTTGAGATGGTGTGTGTGTTTCATAAGCACCGACTGTTACCATTTTGGTGATCATCATTTTTTATGAACAATGACACACATTTTTGATACCAACTAAATTGAGAATGTTCAATATTTCTCTTTTTGACTGCAGCAAGTTTTCTATCCATCAAATCAAAACTATCTGCATTAGTTTACTAGCCCGTGTTTTTAGGGTTAGGAGTCTTTGATTCCTGTAGAGATTATGCAGTATGCAGACCATTGTTCCATTCTTACATATATGTCAACATGTATCATTCACTAAATCAATTCCAATATCAGAGATTCACATCAAAACAAAAAAAAGAACAATTTGTCTCTATGTCCATTCCTCAAGTGTGAAGATTGCATCATAAAGGTTGCTTTTGTTCATTACCTCGAATGTGGAGGGGGGAGCAGAAAGGAGTTTTGTTCCTTAGTTCCAGGAACTTTGGCGACTTGTTGCAACAATCTTCAATCAGAATGTTCATGATGTAAAACCAAATTTGGCAAACTCTTTGGCAAGTTCTTCTGAGGTTTCTTGCTTTAAGTAAAATGTTCCCTGTTTACTATATTCCTTAACTAAAGCCAGCTGTCCATTAAAAATAGCAAAATATATGAGAGGCAAACTCTTCTTTTCCCTATGTTCTTTGATTTCGGCTCCTTTTGGGGTATTGGGTATCTTTTTCTTCATATATTTATTGGTATCGGTACAACTGAACTTAATCCACAGGTTCGCATGTATCACCTAAATGCCTAAGAAATACTGTGATATAAATGAGTTTGAATCAAAAGATATTTTGGAAACTCTAAATATTTCTTCTACTTTAAAGAAACAGAACACGTTATTGTTCATGAGAATAAACTCTGACAGAGGAGTGAGGTGTCAGGTAAGGAGACAGTTTGTCTGTCAGACTAAGGATCTGGAATTTAGGAGTATTTCTTTTTTCTACTGTTCTTCACCACAAGTCTGTGTTAATGGCTGTCAGATCTAACATCATGATGGAAGAATACAATACACACAAACACATACACACATACACAAACACCTCAGCTGAGGAGGGAAATGGCAGGTACATCACGTCTATGGTAATAGAACAGCAGATGGATCTGGCAGGCAAGCACAAACACACACAAAAAAACACACACACACACACACACACACACACACACACACACACACACACACACACACACACACACACACACACACACACACACACACACACACACACACACACACACACACACACACACACAGATACACACTTTTGCATGTGCACACACCTACTTGTTCGTATACATAACAAAAAGCACTAACACAAACACACAAGAACAAGCTGCTTTTACCTTACGGTGATGAAATATTGCGTCTGAAAATAAATACACAGTGGAATCTAAAACAAGATGAGAGTTTGAAATTCTTAAGTCAATGTTTTTAGTGCCGGTCCGGTTCTAAATGGCTCTTCACTCGTGAGGTGGACAGAGGAGTCACAGTATCTGAGTCTGACCTGTCTCTCCAGGGCATCATATGAGCAATGGCATTGCTACTGGCCCTGATAATCTCAGAGATAAATCATCTTTAGTCACTCTCTAACAGCCTGACAGACAGACAGGCCTAAGTACCTGGGAGGGTGGCAAAGGGACACTTTAAAACCTCCAGTGATGAGGAGTACTGCCGTGAAGAAAACAGTTAGCTGCCCTGAGCTCCCTCCTATCCCCCGAGTCTCTGGCTGCCATTTTGGCTGCATCTCAAGGCGCTATTCCGGCTCTATCTCATGTCACCGTTCTGGCTGTCGTTCAATTCTCATGCTGGCTCCTGTTCAGCCTCCATTCTGGCTCAGGTTCAAGCTCCACAGTCACTGTGTTTCGGGGGCTTCATTGTGGCTCTGTTTCAGCAATCACCCCCCCCCCCCCCCTTTCAGTTTCAGCACCCCAGGTAGCTGGCCTCCTGCCCGGCATGCAGATCAGTGGGAGATCCAGGCTCAGGCCTTTTGTTTGGGGTGGCATTTTGCCTTTGTTTTCCCATCTCGCCTGTAATCTAAACACCCAAAACATCTCATGCTTGACAAATCGGCCCTGAGACGGGGGAGCAGCGGAAGACAAACGGCTGGAAGCGGTTCAACCCCAGGCAGGACTGATGGTGTCCGACTGGGCCTGACCTCCCAAAGGTTAAAGACACGTTCACTTACAAAGCAATCAATTACCCAGGCTGTGTGGGCGCTTTTAACCAACCTCCCCTCCTGCCTTCCACACAGCCGGTGTTATTGATGAGGGTCCCAGTGTACAGCACACTCCAACCTGGAGTGTGTATTACATTTCACAATTGAAATAAATCTCAGATTCTTGGTGTTGCTGCCTACCTGCTTTATATTGTTTCTCTCTCTCTCTCTCACTCCCTCTCCTCCTCCCTGCCTACCTCCCTCTCTCCCTCCTCTCTGCAGGTTGTTGTAGCAGGTTTATTCTGGTAGTTGGGCTCGGTGGGCCCCGGCAGGCCCCTCAGCTGTTCCGCTGGGTTTGTAATTACCATTTCATTAAGAATGACAGTTTCGGGGGTTGAAGCACCATTTCATCCGGGTCTCGTGGGGAAGACGCTTGCCAAATTTCCAGTGTGAGTGGCAATTATCTCTCTTCGTGTCTGCGATTCACCATTTTGTACTTAGTGGCTTGACAACAGCTAGAAACATTTTGTTGAAGTAATAATAGGTCTTGGATATTTACACTGTGGCCCACTCAGGCTTAGCTCTGTGAACATGGCTGATATAAGCTATCAGAAGTGATAGAAGCAAACTAGAGGAAACTCTACAGAGACAAGCACTGCACCACTTTGTGTACATACTGTGGATGGTGTGTTATTTCAATATGCTTTTTATAATGCTGCACAAAACTTGGGTAGTGCTGCTGAGCCTTGAGAATTGATCTGAAGTTGATTTTCTTTTATGCATAAGCTCATTCTGGTTCAGAGTAAGTGCTCATGTGGCATATTTCTATTGTGGATTCAGTCATCAAGTGTTTTTTACCTGCACTGTTGTTTCCTGTAATGTATCTCTTTTGACCAATAAGCATCTCAGAGGAGCTGCTTGGCTCAACTGTAAAAGATAAACTGAAGCAGTACAATGTGTGTTTATGCCAAGCATGAAACAGGGAAAACGCAACACTTACTATATAGTACAGAACTGTAGTGAAATATACAACATGTTAATCACTAGCCAAGCAATCAATCAGAATTTAGTCTACCCTTAACCGTGTACTTGAGGAAAATCAACAATAAGTTGCCCTAAGGAATAAAAAGTCAACCACTTCACTTGTAAACATTTATCATGCATGACCTTCATTCTCTTTGAATACCAACACTTTTAAAATGTCCTTCTTTTATTTCTCATAATGTTCAGCATATACACTTGTGCATGTTTAGTGCATGTGCATCATATACTGTAGCATAAGCTGTCAGGATATGGACAGAGAAGTCTTATTACAACACTCACATGTACACTACAGACTTGTTGGCAGTGGTTAGCAGTCTTTCTCTTCATATTTGAAGTGATGCCTTCCTTGCATGGCCACAGTGTTAGAGATGAGCATCATAATCTACAGTGTTTCATGAAAAAATGCTTCTTCTAAACGGTAAATGCACTTTTCTAGTCTTCTGACTACTGAAAATAATTTTTACACCGCATGTCACACCTTCCCATTCACACACTGATGCCAGAGGTTGTTATGTAGTGAGACCATCTGAAGTAACTAATCCCATTCATAAGTGTCTTGCCCAAGGACACATCAGACATGTTGCTGCAGGAGCTGGGGATCGAACCCTTGACCTTCCGGTTGAAAGACGCTGACTCTACCACCTGAGCCACAGTCGTAAGCTTTTAGATTACAAAGTAGCATTTATTTAGAACACTATTCTCTTTGCTAGGGTTTTAGTACCATGCTGTTACTGTAAAATAAATGGATCTCAGATGAGACTACAACTTGACTTCATCAATCAAAGAACACAGGGAACAGAAGATTTTGCCTCTCAAATCTTTTGGTATTTTTACAGCTGACTTTCTTTAGTTAAGGAATATAGTAAACTAAACAGGGAACTTTTGACTTAACGCACTGAAACTATTGCATCTGCCTTTAAAAGCCTTGGTAGTTAACCTAGTGTAGGAGGACATATATAAAACAGAATGAGGAATAGACTTTATCCATCACTTCTTATCGTGCACTCCAGGAGAGGACCAAGTCAGGGCCGACATGGAGAATTGTAATTTTAAGTAACTGATAACTCTCAACATATACTGTATGAGCGTAGTGTTATTGTATTAACATAGACAGGATTTTTACATTTTTGAGTATCTGTGTTCGTGTGTGTAACAATGAGAGAAAGAAAGTGTGTGAGCCTGTTTACTCCTTTCTGTTACGAACAAAAAAAGGCAGGCGTCTGCTGTGTTGAGTTTAAGTGACATGACTCACACAAAGTCTACTGCGAGTGACGGCTGCAGCTCTTTTAATTGCATGTCTGCTCTGAATGATGGTATGCTTTATTCGTACACATTCCACACAATTGCCTTACGCATTGGCAGAGGCCTGGGGAGGCAGTGGAGGCTTTCTGTGGCCATATGGAGAGGGAGGCAGAGCCCAGGCTGAGTGATCGGGAGCTTACCACCTCATCCCTGCACCAGACTGTCTGCTATACTGTAGTAAAGCTGCAGACGGGCGTGTGAAGCAACAATACTAATGAAACACATCACACACACACACAACACACACTCCACACACACACACACATGCATGCACGTGGGATGTGGTTACATTTAATTTTGCTCATGTCTCTTTCAAATAGTCTCAGGTACCTATCAGTGGACTGTCACTTTCACTCAAAATGATACACACGCACATGTACACACAAACCTAATATAGCAAATAACACACTACTACAAACACACATTCACAAGCTGTCTCTAACACACAAGCGCAATCTCATGCATGGTCCCACACTGTATACACTTGAATGTGTTCTCAGTCACAGACACTGTATTCTAACACGTAGAGGACACACAAACACACACTGAGATATCCTCATAAACCCTCTCTGATAAAGACACTCACATGCATGCACACACACACACACACACACACACACACACACACACACACACACACACACACACACACACACACACACACACACACACACACACACACACACACACACACACAGCCAGTCAGCTGTAAAAAAGTGTGTTGACAGTTCTGTCAGATCATGGTAGCACCATCAGGCTCCCTGCTGTCCTGCGAATGGGTCACTTCTGTTTCTCCTTCATCTTTCCTATCACTCAGTCAAATCTCCAGTTTTTCTCTTGAGTCTTCTGGTATAAAAAAAGCTCTAGTGCTACAACATTTTGATGGTGTTTTGACCCCAGACTATTCTCACTTTGGAATCTCCACTGGATTCTGGGGTGAAGTGGTAAAACAAACCAACAACCAGACAAACCAACGTGTCCTTGACAGTATCAAACTGTTCAGCACACATTTTTTTGTGACACACATGGTGCCGCCACGCTAGCAGCACCTTGTGTGTCACACATTGCTGCCATCATGGCTGTAAGTGAAATTTTGCAGCAGGAAGGTACAAAAATAACTGAAATTTATTTAAGGCAAATTATTTTTCTCTGGTCGTATACTATTTCATATTACGGTATATGCTTTTTATAACACATGCTCAATGATTAATAAATGATTGTTCAATGTATCAAAAGCATGAGGTAAACTTTGACCCCATGTTTGTGTAAGCTGAAAAAGCTGCAATGAATTGTTTAGTAATCTATAACTGGCAAGACATCCAGTCTAGACATTAGACTGTATAAATATGGATAATGTGTATCTGTCTCCTGCTGTTGCACAAAATTGAAGCCAAAGTACCCCCACAACTGGCATCGTGATGTATTACGCTTGTATTGGACTTGATCTTATAAAAATGGACTTGAGCTTAAATAGCGCTTTTCTAGTCTTCTGACTACTCAAAGCGCTTTTTACACCGCATGTCACACCTTCACATTCACACACTGATGGTAGAGGTTGGTATGTAGTGAGATCCATTCATACGCCGACGAGGCAGCGGGAGCAATTCGGGTTAAGTGTCTTGACCAAGGACACATCGGACATGTTGCTGCAGGTGCTGGGGATCGAACCCTCGACCTTTCGGTTGACAGAGGACGACACTCTGAACCTTCTGCTAACAAAAGGACACATTACAATTTCTAATAACAAGTTCAAGCTTCCCCCAGGTTGGTACAGTCTCCAGCAGAACAGATGCTTGTTTTTGGTTTCACTCAGACAATCCTGGTAATGGAAAGTTCAACGCGTTGCAGACGCTTTAATCTGATGTTCATCAGAAAGTAAGTACAACACAAGCAAGGGTCTAGAAAGGAGGAAACAACATCAGTAAGTGCAAATGAACAGCTGTGTCCAGACTTGATTGGAGGTGCTGACAGGCAGTGCATAGAGGCAAATCAAAACATCAACAGCTTGAGAGTTCTAATCAGCATCAACAGCATCCTAAATATTGTCAAGGTCATTTTCAAACAATACCACCACCATCATCATCATCAAAATCATCAGCTTCATCATCAGTGTCATTAAGTGCGTAAATGCTGATGAAAGAGCTGGGTCTTTAGCTTTTTCTTAAAGGTGCAAAGGGACTCTGCAGATCGAATGGAGTAGTTTGGTGGTTAGTTCCACCACCAGGGGGCGACAGAGGAGAAGAGTCTTAGAAACTTAGGGCCCTGTTGTGAAGGTTGGATCAGAAACCTTTCTTTGGCAGATCGTAGTTATCGAGTGTACAACTGTATGATAGAGTTTAGGTAAGGAGGAGCTGTTTTTGTTGCTGTTTTGTTAGCGAGTAGCAGAATTTTAAACAAATGCCTCTGCTATTCTTCTAGGAAGAATGGCCAATGCTTATTCTGGTGATTATGAGGATCTTAAGAAAGAAAGAAAGAAAGAAAGAAAGAAAGAGCATTGGGATATTACAATTGCTCTTTTTCTGAGAAATCACTCATTTAAACCAAACTTTAGAAGCGTTAAATCTTGGACATAAATCAGCCCGATAATCACAAACTTTGAAGACAGAAATCATGTTTGAGAAAAGTTTATTTGATGTGTATTTTAATTTCAAAGTTTGCCTCATTTTCCATCTGTTAACATGGAGTCAATGTTTGTGACCTATACTGCAACCAGCCAGCAGGGGGAGCTTTAATTCTGTTGGCTTCAATTCTCAGGAGCTCTAATGTAGTCTTTTCATAAATCAGTCGAGACTGAATTGTTGCATATACTGACATCACCCTCATTCTTACAGCAGCAGAGTTAGCACAGTATGAGCACTGTTACAAGGTTACACAGTTTTGTCATTGTGAGACAGTAAACACTGTATCCAAAGTTTTTGCATTTGAACAATACCATAAAAAAGCTACAAAAACTGAGCCTTTGTAATTCTTTTGCATTGGAAATGGTTTCACATGTGGTAAAATCTCTTATGTTTCTTAATTTCTTATTTCTCTGGTGTGAATGCACATGTCAGTCACACATGTTTAGTTCTTCAAATTGAAAATCATAAATGAAGTTAATATCGAATGAGTGTTTCGCTGTTTATATTTTGATGATTATTACTTGAAACATTTGTACTTTCAGCACAAGTAGGAGCTGTTTGCAGAATGAATGCAGACTTGCTGGTATTGGTTTCACATATAGCAGTTAAATGTCAGATTCAAGAACAGCCAGGAGTACTGTTCATTGATGTGACCCCGGAAATACCTTGGCCCCAACAGGCCCTTATGCATGCAAAGTAAGGAGAGAGAGAGATACAGTATACATGGAGATAGACAGAGAGCCCGCTAATGTATTTAGTAGCCCGGCCTCGTTTAAGGAAAGCACTTAATGACTTTAATTGATCTTTATTAGCTTCAATTAGAGAGGGACACTAGGGGGGGAAACAAGGTTGTGATTCCTGCAGACAGATCAGAGGAGGTGAACAGGATCAGAGGGAAATAGCAGAAAGAGAGAAAGAGAGAGTGAGTGAGAGAGAGAGTGAGCGAGAGAGAGAGAGAGAGAGAGAGTGAGAGAGTGAGAGAGAGAGTGAGAGAGAGCGTGAGAGAGAGATAGAGTGAGAGAGAGAGAGATTGAGAGAGAGATAGAGAGTGAGAGAGAGAGAGAGAGTGAGAGAGAGAGAGATAGAGAGAGAGAGAGCGTGAGAGAGAGATTGAGAGAGAGAGAGAGAGAGCAAGGAGAAAGGAGAGAGAGCTTTAAAGGCAGCTTAATTGTAAGTAAAGTAAAGTAACTGAGATTGTTGAAAGTGGTTCAACATGAACAAAATAATTATTGACCATCCTGGGACATTATGAATCTTTGCTTACAGCTTGACAGGTAGATAAAATATTGAGGACAAATCAACACGGACTGCACTAAAGCCATAGTGGTCAGTTTTAAAGAATGATGAGAGCATACCTTAATCGATACCAAAGAAAATTAAACCTGTAATGGCAACTACTGTAGCTACAATGCATTTCAGGTGGGTGGTCTTGATGTGCATAGTTGGTGTACTGATCTATAATTGCTCAAAACAAAAGACTGAATGCTTAGTAAGCTCTTGCTGTTGTAAACACAGCTCAGAATGAAAACAATAATTAAACTTTTCACCAAATCTGTGATTCCTGGAGTTTCTCCTGGAAACGTTTGACTGAAAACCAAGCAGCAACCTCTGGTGCTGAAAATGAAGCAAATGAAAAAAATTGCAGCTCCTCAAGTGTCCACTTGAGGATGGCTTATGAGGCCCCATTAACACACTTGAAAAGTTGAATATTATAGCAGAATGAAACATGTTTACTGCCTGGTACGAAACTATTTTGGTCTGAATGGCTTATTTCTTTATGTGTACATACTGTGTGATATTTTTTCCCAACTCATCATTTTGATTATAAAAAGGCAATGTGTTATTCATAAATTAGCACAATTTAGGGCGTTTTAGACGATTGATCAAAGGTTAGGTGGAGATAGCATTTCCAAAATGGCAGCCCCAATCACTTCACCCCTTTTTTCAGTTACCACAGAGTGACTTCACTGAGACTACGTCCATGTTTTATACAGTCAATGCTAACAACACTGAAAAATAATCCATGTCATAATGTGATTTCCAGCCAGGCAACAAGGACAGATGACCTATTTGCAAAACATTCATACAGCTTGTTTTTGTGTATATATTATCAAAAGTAGATACAAAAAGGTACTGTAAAAATTTGTACAACATACTTTTTCCATGATTCAGTACTTCACATGCATACTTTAAATAACAGAGATCGATTATCTGAAAATAATGCAAACAAGTCTGTTCCACAAACAAAAAGGAGAATGAAGCAGATACAGGCTAGCCATTAGGTGAAATAAGATCTATATCTGTATCCCAACCGTAATCCTGCAGTCCCCTCATCCAGCCCACCATCCATCCCTTCCTCTTCCCAGTGCTCTGTTTGTGTTTCTAGGGGGAGCTGGCTGACCCCTGACCTCAGGCTAATGAGAGCGATAACGAGGATTAAAAGGGGGTGACTGGAAGGTGTCTGAGAGTGGGGTTTAAACAATTACACTGTGCTGCCAACATGCCTTTCTTCATGACTCAGGAAATTACAGTCCCCCCCCCCCCCACCCCATATTCTTTCAGTCAGCACACAAAAGAAAGGGCTTATGGAAAATAATAAATTATCTCGGGGCCACGTTAACTTGGATGTAAATCGCTGGGCAATTATGTTTTAATAGCCCTTTAAGAGAATGAGTAATTGGGTTGACACTACTGGGGTTGATCATACTCACCCGCCTCTCTTTGTGCCCACTGGAAGTGAGCTGTGGGCCTGTGTGTAGGTCAGCCTACAGGAGGACTGTATCATAGTTTTCAGTTTAAAACCACTGCAAGAAAAGTGGATGACCGCAATATATCTGTTCCAGAGAAGATTTTATTTGGGTAAAACTAGTATTTTCTCTTCCCCATGTATAGTTACTTTTCAATATTAATAGTTGGTGTGTAATGTAAAGATATAATCTAACACTTAATCTGCTGTAAATGTTAAAAGTTGTTGATACACTTTAAAGCAAATGTGTTTGATGAGAAAACTGATTTAGGATTAACCTAAATCAGGCTCTTACATCCCACTTGAAATATTTGTTGGCTACCAGCCGGTCCTGTTTGCACAAGTGACGATCTATATATAACATCTAACATCTAACTAACATATATTTCATTATCTTGTATTCCTCCTCAAACACTGCAAATTACAACAGGCTAAGTTAAATTAAAACAGATATCAACATCGTATTTGTGATGTAAAAAACATGCGTAGTCGTTTCTGTGTGTCATGTTAAAAATACATGACGACAGTTTCCATTGCTCCATTGCTAACACACACACACACACACACACACACACACACACACACACACACACACACACACACACACACTTACATAGACACAAAAACACACAGAGGTGAGCAGAACCATGGCTAGCTCCCTGTGACCTCTGACCCTGACGGCTGACCTGTGGATTATCAGCACGTGTCTTGATTTGGCCACCATGGGGGGATTGTGGAAGCAGGATCGAGAAGGGAAGAGAACACGACGGGCCAAACCTGGTGAGTCGAAAAAAACCTCTAAATGAGAGTAGAACAACACAAACAGCAGGGGAAGAATGAAGGAGTGAAGGAGAAAGATAGATGAGAGGAAAAAGAAGACAGGAAGAAAAGGAGGAAATAGTAATAGAGATCTGAGGCTAGACTGAGTGTGACACATAGAAGGAAATAATCAAACTCCTCGGCAGGATGTCAGACCTTACTGCAGTGAACAAGCAAATGGTGGGATAAACCTATATTTATCTCCTCTTACTTTCATCTCAGGAGGAAGACAAACAGGGTAAGAAATTGATCAGATGAGCATCTGTTAGGCTTGGCAACAGTCACAAGTCTACAGAGACAGTCTTTAATCCCCATTTTTCAATCTTTTCTCCATTACTGTCAACATTGTACAGGCACTTAAAGCACTGCTCCACAGTAAAGAAAAAAAAAGGGGAGTTGTATATGCAGATGAGGGCTGTTCTTCACCCTGTTAGTGTTCCATTTAAGATGGAGGTTCTCTAATTCTGCAGCCACAGTAAGTGGTTGACACAGACTATTTGTGCAATGAGTTTCTGTAGGAGAAATGGATTTAAATAAGTTGTTTTCCACGATACCTCTTTTTATTTAACATTTCAAGGGGTATATCAAACAGCCACACGATCCTTAGTGTTTGCCCTTTACATACATCGAGGACAACCACATAGCTTTGAAGACCAATAGTAAGTCACATGTTTCTGCACTGTTGGCGAGATTGTAGGATGATAAGAATGGAAATGTAGTTGGTGAATCAGGTCATATGATCTTAGGAAGCCCAGCCTCTAGTGGCTGCCACTGAGTTCTTTCAAACAAGACAGAAGTAGGGCTGCCACCATCAATTTTTCAACAATGAAACTGTTCCAATAATTCTCTCATTTAATCCATTGATCATTAATTGTCTTTAATTGTCACACAGTAGTAAAATAAATACCCCATCACAAGAAACAGAGCCCATATTCAAATGTCTACATTTCTATGTTATGTCTAAAAACCATCTAAAACCTTTTAGTATTCAGCTAAGAAGACAAACAATGAGCACATTTGTTTTGCTGGAAACGTATATTTGACTGAATACTCAACAACTGGTATTTGCTCTTCACTCAAAACAGGTTAAATGTGAGCTTGCAATACCTATAAATATCAGAACTTCAAGTATTTGTCGAAACTGTTATTTTTCTCAGGCATTAACTGTTAAATGCATTCAGTTATACAAGTTAAATAAACACATGTACAGTGTGGTGTGGTAAATGCAAAAAAAATAATAATGGGGGGATGATAAAACACTATTATCCTGGAGAGAAGGAGGAAAAAACTATCTAAAAAATGGCTGGTTAATATTTAAGGAGACATAATGCCATCAGAGTTATAGTCAGAGCGTGGACAGAGAAGATGGACAGAGTGTAGAGTGTAGGCCTTTGACTTCTTACAAGGAGAGATTCAAAACAAAAACAACAAACTTCTATAGAGGATCCCACAGACAGGACCATACAGTTAGTCTGATCATTTCCAGTTTCTTTATAAGTGTCTTTGTGTATCCTCATTCTCTACCTCCCATCTTCATTCAGGCTCTTTATTCCCTCCTGAGCGGCTCCGTCACCCATGTCGCTGGGGGACAAGGAGAACGTGGCGTTTTCCCTGGATCAAAAATTTACGAGCAATTAAAAGTCGGCCGACGCCCGACATCCATCAGCCCTGTGTGCTGCTGCCAGGCTGGGTGAGGGGGACTCGCAGTAAACCACAGGCTATATACTTTTATATCTGTTTTCCCTCCAAAGAGGGAAGGTTATGACAAAATGATGTTTTACTGTCCGCGGTTTCTCGCCTGATGTAGACATCTTTCACAGAGCAGGCTTGTTGGAGGTCAGAGTCCCTGGGAAGGAGGATGGGATTGAGAAATATGTCTGTGTGTAAAAATGTGTGTGGAGTTTATGTTGGGTGATTTTTTTTAACTAGTGACAGAAGCCTTTAACACAATAGGAATAACAAAGTATCTACTTCTCTGGTCCATCAGTTACGGAGTGACCTAATTACACTGTTGTTTATTACTGCAGAGCTCTGATTTATTTCCCGATGCTGACGTCATTTCAACACCGACTCTTCCGTTTCAATAAAGTAAAAGACACTTTTTTTTGTATTCAAGCACAAACCCATGCACTCGTGCACAATGATCCATTGCAACACAACTAATACAGAAGAAAGCACACAAACCCTCATACATCAACTCAGTCACTCTTTCTCTTTTTCTGGCTCCTCGCGACAGGCCCAGACTCATTTGCATCCTTAATTGTGTTGTAATGTACTTTTAATTTGAAAATGGAGGCAATTAATTATTTTGATATGGAACAAAATGCCGCAAATGTAAACACACTAATGGTTCCTCATGAACAGAGAATCATTTTTCAAAAGAGGAATTGAATCTTATCTAATTTTTTAATGCCGTACTATTTCTTTTTTGTAAGATATCACTTTTGCACTTGCACATTCTCCTTGATATTCACTTTGTCTTTGCAGAGAGGGCAGCCTTTCTTTGATCTGCTCTGTTGCCGCTGTTATTTTCTATCTAAATCTCCCACAGGTTAATTATTGTAGTCTGTTTCACCTATGTTATCAGAAGAGATTAAATGAAATGAAACCTGTTTGGACATTCTGCTACTGCTCCATACGTCATCCCTGCGGAGCACGCTGCTAACATCAGACTCTCCACTTTCTATTTCTGGGTCAGAGAGGCTTCAAGTGGAGATGTGAATCGCAGATTAATTTTTTCCCCTTCGTCTACCGTGATCAATAGGTGTCATTGTTCAAAGGATAGCAGAGAGGGGAGAAATGAGGGAGATCCATTTGTACAGGGGCAAGAAAAAAAAGGAATGCTTTCACTCCCTCAACCTGATAAACTACCCAGAGAGAAGAACAGGATGGATGCATGTTTCCTCTTTTCACCCATTTTCCATCACCCCCCCCCCCCCCCCCCCCCCCCCTTATCCTTTCTAACTCTCCTCTCACAGACACACAAATTTCTGTCTTCTTATATCTCTATACCCCCCACCAAACCACCACCCTTCACCCCTATCTTTTTCAATCCCCCCCCACACACACACTTCTGAATCCCCTGAGGGTGCTGGGAGCTCACTGACATCACAGCCGGCTTGGCAACAGCCTATAAATTATGAGTGACAAGTCTTTGGACCAATAAAAGCACCACCATATTTCATGCACAGTAAATCTGATTGCAGATTGCTGTGGCGTGTGGCGGGTGACATGTTTATTGTTGTCATGGCTGTGGAAGCTGAAGGGGGGGGATGAGGGGAGGAAGGGTAGCTCCCCAACATCAGAGTTTCTAAAGCTCCCAGTCTATATGGAGGTCAAACAGATGGGAACTCAGGGATGCGGAGAACCCTCTTTACCCACCAAACAACCCCCCCACCCCCAACCAATTCTTAAACATACACACACACACACACACACACACACACACACACACACACACACACACACACACACACACACACACACACACACACACATAAACATAGAGACAAACACGTCAGTGCCAGCCATCTAAGAGGCATCTATTTTTCCTCCAGCTTTTACAAAGCCAGGCGAGTTCTTTCTCTGAAAACATCTGTCCTCAATCTGCACATACTCTAAGTGAAACTTTAAAAAGGGTTGAATTCAAAATCTTTTGAGGATTTCTCTTAGAGTGAGACTATGTAACTTTTGTAAAATGTATCAAACTGTGTCTTTTTTTTTAAACAAATGAATTAAGGGTAAGTATAAGCAATTTGTTGCCTATGAACTTGTACCTTGTTTTTTTTTGCTGCTTTTTTTTTGCCATATTAGGTTTCCTTTTTTGAAGAAAGCAAAACACACCAACAGAACGAACAACATACTTCAGCCAAAATGTCCTGGACTGAGGAGTGTGTGTGCTGTCTTGATGCAGAGAAATCCATGACAGCTTTATCTCAATAGCTGCCCTATAGGCCCGAGATAACAGTGCCAAAAAGAGCTTTCACACTTGCAGAAAACTCCTGAAAAAACTCCTGATACTTTATTTGCTGAAAGGGGCTTTATATGTGAACACAAACAGCTGGATTTTTCGCACGGATTTCACTGGGAGCTGCTCCTGATGTGAGAACGCAGAAATGTTGTTTTTCCAGTTGCAAGTTATAGGGGACATGATGTGACAATGATGTATAAAAGCAACATTATGTAAAAATGTAGTTTGGTGGGCATTGGTGCTCACATGATGTCTCTGAGTGCAGCTGTAGAACATGCATAGTACATGTATTAACATTCCCAGCTCAGCCATATGACTTGGAGCCTATTGTTTTGTCAAGCTAACCCAGATGTGTAAAAGCCTTTCCATTGTTTACTCTAGTCCGGCTTCTTGCTCAGTCACTCTCCTTTTTCTCCTTTTAGATTTATCTGTCACTGTCTTAATCCATCTGTTTGCCTCAGCCAATGTATCAAACAGTCCTGAGACATGCTAACTTGTTCCTTTTTCACTGAAGGCTGGTGTGTGAGCGACATGCCGGAGAGCGGCGGCCTGCTGCCAAAGGTAGGTAGTGCTGACAGCAGGCAACTGGAGCACTCTTTGGAAATGTTCTCCCTGTTAAAGTTGTTCTACTATTGGATCAACTTTCAAACGACTATTCTTAGGTGGAAGAGTTACATATTATTGCTTTAAATGGCTGCTGTACAGCAAAGAAATGACCTTTGCTCACCTAAATTATGACTCCTTTGATCATCATCAAAATGTATTTTTGCAAGGTATTAATGGTTTAGAAATAACTATGTGTTATGTATAATGTTTTCCCTTTGTTTTCTTTTGGTGAAATTTGATTATGTATTTCCTGGTTATTACTGCTGATGCAATCGTTCCTCAATAAAAATAAAACAAAGAATTAAGGTTGAAAATCCCTCTCTTAGGAATAACAATTATTTTATTTTTACTAGCAGACATCAATTCAATCAATCAATCAATCAATTTTTATTTGTATAGCGTCAACTCATAACAAGTGTTATCTGGAGACACTTTACAAAAAGCAGGTAAAAGACCTTACTTATTGTTATGTTACAAAAGAGCAGGTAAAAGACCTTACTCATTGTTATGTTACAAAAAGCAAGTAAAATACCTTACTTATTGTTATGTTACAAAAGAGCAGGTAAAAGACATTACTTATTGTTATGTTACAAAAAGCAGGTAAAAGACATTACTTATTGTTATGTTACAAAAAGCAGGTAAAAGACATTACTTATTGTTATGTTACAAAAAGCAAGTAAAATACCTTACTTATTGTTATGTTACAAAAAGCAGGTAAAAGACCTTACTTATTGTTATGTTACAAAAGAGCAGGTAAAAGACATTACTTATTGTTATGTTACAAAAAGCAGGTAAAAGACATTACTTATTGTTATGTTACAAAAAGCAAGTAAAATACCTTACTTATTGTTATGTTACAAAAAGCAGGTAAAAGACCTTACTTATTGTTATGTTACAAAAAGCAGGTAAAAGACCTTACTTATTGTTATGTTACAAAAAGCAGGTAAAATACCTTACTCATTGTTATGTTACAAAGACCTGGCCTATCCATCATGAGCACTTTAGCAAAGCAGCAAAAGACATGAAGAACAGACTCACATAATTATATAACAGCAGGATCCAAATTGAAAGGCTTTTCCCCTCACACATCGCCAACATCCTATAACAGCATACAACATCGTCTTCAATTTCTCTCATTACTGATATCATATCTGATCTTTAATGTATTGTAACAACCTAGTCTGTGGTAAGTGACCCTGTGCATTGCATTGTCTAGTCCATCCGTCCTCATCCCTGCAATAAACCATTCTTCATAATTAGCCAGCAGTATGATCTGGGCATTACAAGTCCTCTGCCACAGCCCCTAAATGGACAGATTTCAACCGATGCCTGCTGGTGTGATCGGCATCATTATATTTTAATTAATCCATTCTTCTCACAGCAACACAGTAATTACAATCTATTTTACGACACGGCATGCTGCGAAAGAGAGGATGGAGGAGAGAAATAGAAAGGCACTAAGAGGAAATAACAGCAAGAAGAGGGAAAAGAAGGGGAGAGGAGGGACGTTCAAGAAAATGAGGAGGAAAAAAAGGTAAGGAGAGAGAGGAGACAAAGAGCAAAAAAAAAATACATCACAAATGCTTTGACTGATTACCAATATGTCATTGCCTGGCTGACATTGTAAAAGCATTGTAAAAGCATTTATATTATGTCTGGAGGAGCTCAGAGCTTTCTCTCTCTCTTTCTCTCTCTCTCTCTATCTCTCCCTCTCTCTCTTCTAGATTCCACTTCATACAGTCAAAAGGAGAGGCTCCATTTCCTCCATCCTCCGTCTATATAAATCAGAGCAGGTACGGACACTCAGACACGCTGTGGGTGTGATAATAACATTAGAGGATTACAATGGCACTCCTCCCTGGACAAGATCACCTGTCTCACCTGTCATAAAACAGCTGCTTTTTGCGGTTTAAGCGCTTTACATGAGGAGAGTGCGTAGGTGTGTGTGAGTGTTCAGGGGGAAACACAGTGTAGTGAACAAGTTGAGGCTTACACTGCCAATGTTATCCATGAAAAGTTTTGCACTTGAGCAGTGTCTAATAAGTAACACCGATCTCTTCAGTTTAAATACCTAAATGTGTTACCTGCAGCTGCAGGCCTGACCTCTCTTCAGACTCAATGTGATATTTTAAACAAGCAGCAGAACTCTGCTGTGTGACAGTGACTTGACCAAGAAATGTGGTCAAGAAACCGCCAGGGCACTTAAAGTGGTTTATACAAGTACCTGAAATTATCACAGCTAGAGATCATATAGAGATAATTATAGTAATCTTACATCCCATAACCACAACCACAGTCTCTACTCTGTAGACGGTTAATACAATTTTACACAATCAAAACTTCCAACATTGACAAATATCTTCAGGGGGTCTGTGACATATGGATCACTGTACAGTGTATTCACAACATGCACCATACAACAACAGTGTACCATGAACATTTCTATAGAATTATCATTATCCCCTGATATGACGGATCACCTAATATATTTTATATTTTTCAA
The DNA here is from genome assembly GCF_963584025.1 of Labrus mixtus. Taxonomy (NCBI): domain Eukaryota; kingdom Metazoa; phylum Chordata; class Actinopteri; order Labriformes; family Labridae; genus Labrus; species Labrus mixtus. The sequence goes on from NC_083622.1 coordinate 29,074,464, forward strand.
TAATAGGTTATTTAAGTTTGTTACAGTACAAGCCCAATTTTGAATGTCACCTTCTATACTGGTGAGAATACAGTTCACCAAAATATTAACTTTTACAACAACAAAAAAATTCACCTCTCCAAAATATGTCTGGAAATTAAGACACAACTCCAAAAGGGGAAATTGATGGATTATGTTTTTTTATGAGGAATATAGGTTCACCTAATAACAGTCTAAATAAAAGTACACAATGCATTTATCAGGTTTGTATATGATAGCACATAGCGAGACGATAATGTAACGTATAAGTGAAATATGTCACTTGACTGTTAATGTGTTTTTAACAACCTCGTGGCCAAACAATAACTGAGAAGACTCAGAAACAACAAATTAAGAGAAGATTACAACAAACCATCACACCAAAGATTAATTAAAAACACACATTAGAAGATTGCTAATACACCTGCCCCAAAGTTTGACTGTTTGAGATATATTCTTAATTTCTTACGTAAAGGTGTTAGACAGGAAGAATGCTTTGATATGGTGAAACAATACAACGAGGGTGAAACACAAAGACTACATCTTTTCTTTTAGAAGTAACACTCTCAAGTATTTGATTATGAAAATGATGACATCAGGATGCTACAGCTCCTGGCTGAGTTATGGCTCGCTGCAGATAAATACCCAAAATACCATGAATTATTTTGTTTCTCTGTGTGCAATGCAGTGCTAAACAGCTGCTAGCTTAAGCCCATAGATCAACTGTACAGGCACGAGGGGACATCAATCCCACAGAGAAAAAATAAGAACAACTATAGGGCTTTCACAGATTTGCCTGAGGAGCTGTATGTATGAAAGCAAAAAGACAAATTTTTTGTTCTGAGTTTCTCCTGCCAGACCCCTAGTATTTTTTCCGCTGCAAGTCCGAGTGAGCTGCTGTGAGAACTCACCAGGATATTCTCCAGAGAATTCACCTCGAGCCAATAGTGACGTTTATATACTGTGACTGCTGCACGGTGCATAGAATGTATGCATGCGACCACTTCTCTTTTCTTGATGGTGTGATTCTGTTGAACTACACATAGCATTGATATAAAGGCAAACATTCTAATTATAGCATCGTATAGCGGACTCTGTTGCTTTGTCCTGCTGAAACGATCCAAATATTTTCTTGAGTACATATGTGAAAATGGTTTTAGAGACATTAAATGATAAGACATGGCACAAAGCACCAAAGTATAGTATTTGCACCCCCCCCCCCCCCCCCCCCCCCTCCTGTCTGATAGGGATAGCCTCCCGCTTTGAGGTGCATATGTGAACAGCCAGGTCATTAGAATATCTAGAGCAGTCCTCCTGAAATGATCTAGATATTTTCAGGAGTGCATATGTTAAATGAGCTCTAGATTCTAGACTTGATGCTAGCTAATAAGGATGCAGTAACAAATAATTAAGGATGTCGAGTGAGGCGGTTACCATAGCGAGTCAATTTTATGTATAGTGATTGGTTAATACACCATTGACAACATGATGATACCATATGTTTGTTGTTAAAACCATGTGTGAGTGGATGCTTCACAATACCTATGATGAACATGGTATCCTTCTGCGTTGATGTTCCACCCAGGCTCTTTGGGGTCGGGGATCTTTGCTGTCTTGGCGATCAAATGCTGAACATCCCTCCACGTCAGCGTAGGACTGGGGCAAGAGACATGAAACAGAATTTCATCAAACGCATCCTTCCTTCGGCCGTGTTCTACACAGACTGAAACCACAGAGGAAGCACTTCAACTCTGCGTGATACTCTGAAGAAAAACCTGCAGGGAGCAAAATATGAGCTCTAGCCCTGTGTAGAACGAGGCTGGAGGACTGTTTTATTAGGACTTAAGGCACATCTTATCAGGCATGCATGTTATGCTTCTACTACATTTATGCTAAAGTTTATGGACACATAAACGGCTGTGATGAGACACTGCCGTACCTTTTACAGCAGGTCCTCCAGACATGAAAGCACCTGTTTAAGTCAAACTACGATTTTAATAACGGTGTCAGTAAAAAAAATGTGAATTTAAGAAAGAACATTTGAGACTTTAACAAAAGAGCCTAGAGAGTCGAATGTAGAAAAAGTCTTCTTTTTAATCCCAGGCAGGGGAATTCTAATAGAGCGGACTCAAGTGTCATGTCAAGCAATATACTAATGGAATCCAATTAAGACCTTTAAACTGCACAGAGAGCTGGAGGATATTAGCTCAGTTTTCTATAACAAAAGACCAAAGGGTCGTCAACGAGGGCTTTTTCAGGATATAAAAAGCATAAAAGAAATTGGGTTTTCCTGCTTTATCCACTCATTATTGTTCCCTGAGAAAATGAGTTGAATTGAGTAGAAGAAAACCCGCTTGGCCACCCATTCTGAAAAGCCTTTTCTCTTTCTGAGAAAAAAAAATGGATCCACTGTTGGCTTAAGAATTTCACATGAACAGTCATTTCTCCATTTCAGGAACAGAATGAAGGTAATTCCAGGTGTGCACCGCTGTTTGACTCCATTTTCCCTTTATTATTGACATGACTACAACACATGCATGTCAATTCTGCCACGTCAAGACATAGTTTCATAGTCTTGTACTGATGTGAAGACATGCCCTTAAAATCACACAGGTTTATCACTGTTCTGTTGAGTGTTTGAGTGAGACATCTCAGGAAACATCAGGCTCAGATATCAACAGAAGTATTCCATCCACATATTGGAGAAAAAAAATAAAGCAGTACAAAAGCAGGGAGAGAAGCTTTCATTAGCAGCATAAAACAAAAACCTCAGCAAGCAGCGAGAGGAGGCGGCTAAAACAACATGATAGGAATAATACCAGTAACACTAATAATAGACGGATAGAATGAAACAAAACACAACGCACAAACAATTATTTTAAGCTTTGATTTCAAAGGGATTGGAGTGTGTGTGCGTGTGTGTGGGGGGGGGGGGGGAATAGGCTTTGTACTTTTGAACTGTTGCTGCTCACTGCATGTGTCTGTGTGTATGAGTGTGTGTTCTGTATCATATATTAGCGGCAGCAGCGTGATTCTGTTGTGTGTGCACCCCCACCTCCATCATCAGCACCACCACCACCATCAGCCCTCTGGTGGAATCAGAGAAACCCCCGCGGCCCCGGCTGGTTTGCATAAAGCAAACAAAATTAAATTTGCTTTGCTAAATCAAAGCATGTATGGTATTCCAAGCCGCTCTCTCTGGGACAAATTACTTCAAACGGCCTCCTTTGTATCATAACAGAATAAAAAAAAAAAAATCAGCCCAATCAGCGGCTCTCCAAAACCCTCGACTCGGGAATTAATTATTGAACCGAGGGCTTTTCTCCCTCCTAGCAGTCCGCGACACAGATCTATTTATTTTGGAAAAGTCGTTTTGCTCTTAAAAACACACTGTTGGCTGAAAACCCAGTTAACTGCTATCTCTCTCTCTCTCTCTTAATGTTTTCAGTCCTGTTTTCTGCACAGACCCTGAAGGGGGCATGTGAATAGGTTTAGGCTACGTAATTAATTTGAAAACCCCATGACCAGCATCCACCATAGTGCTGGTAAAACAGAAGTATTGCTTATGCTATAATGGACTTAAGATGAACTGAGCTGTTAACTTGTAAGGGTTTTTTTTACACAGATGTGTCATTGTTTTTTCTCTGCACTCATGCTAGACTATGTGTTTGTCCTCCTGTTTGTTTTGGTTTGGCACAGAACATTGTTTATTGAGTGTGGGATGCAACTCAATTAGAAAAAGATCAGCAAAGACCGAAGGATCCTAGAATGTAATTTTAAGTGTATGATGTATTTTAACCATTAAACGCAGGGTTGGTAATTTTCTCCAGATACACTTTTTAAGATTTTGGTTGATTGTCTTTTGTTCCAGACAGAAATGTATAATTCATGTGCTCTGAAAAGGAACAAAGAAAATCTGTCATCTGTAGCAGTTGGAAGCATATAAAAACTTCAACCAATGTCTGCCACGAGGTACCAATCTGATGAACCAATCAGACGCCTCCCTGTCTCCCTGCTCGTTCTCGAAATCTACAATAGATTTCAAAGCCAAAGACACACAATCTTCATCTCTGAACATAAGAAACAATACCTTACAGTTAAAGGTTATTCACTTTGAGGCATCTGTGGCTTAGTGGTAGAGTCTGTCATCATTAAAGTGGAGGTCAGGGGTTCAAACCCCAGCTCCTGTAGACACATGTCTGATGTGTCCTTGGGAAAGACACTTTAACCCAAAGTTGTTCCGGCTGCTTCATCGGCAGCGCATGAATGCAAATGACTGTTCATATGGATGGACACTTTACTTCCTCTGCCATCAGTGTGTGAACACATGTGAATGTGTAGGTGTGACCTGCGGTGTTAAGGCGGTCTGAGTAGTCAAGAGACTAGAAAAGGGCTCTACAAGCTCAAGTCCATTTATCATTTACTCCTTTTGTAGAGCAACTTCACTTTTTTAAAGACCATGTTTTTTGGGAGTTTTGCCTTTATTTGATTGGACAGATGAAGAGAGACAGGAAGTGTTGGGAGGAGAGAGTGCGGGATGACATGCAGTAAAGGGCTGAGGTCAGATTCTAACCCACCGCTGCTGCAATGAGGACTACCGCCTCTGTACATTGGGCGCACATCAAAACTGCTAGGCTATCAGGTTCCCCTATGAGATCCTTTTTTGGCTTGTAACAGTTACAACACATGTATTCAATTTCTTGTAGCAGATTAAGTTTTAGCGTCGGGGTATTGTGCATGCTGGCTTACGTTCACATGTTCAAGACTTACTTAACGACTTGATTAAAGCAGAATCATTAGTAACTATCAATTAGTTAAT